>NW_026972394.1:0-115353 GCF_036711695.1 Zophobas morio | reverse complement strand
TTTCTGAAGAATTTTAACAGTTTTCTTGTATCTACGAACGCCAGAATGCATAAAATTGACCTAAACGTCTCCTTTTCCTATTCTGAGTCGATTCTGCATGCTTTAAGTGTGTTTGGTGGCTCAGAACCATCAAAAAACGTTGAAATATAGTTCAAATTCAATAAAAATCGACAAAAATACAGTTTCTAGCTAAAATTTGATGGTTTCGTTGCACTTTCCGAGCCCGTAGGGTATCTGATTGGCTTAAAAGTACAAGAAAACACTTCAAAAGTGACGTTTCTGAAGAATTTTAACAGTTTTCTTGTATCTACGAACGCCAGAATGCATAAAATTGACCTAAACGTCTCCTTTTCCTATTCTGAGTCGATTCTGCATGCTTTAAGTGTGTTTGGTGGCTCAGAACCATCAAAAAACGTTAAAATGTAGTTCAAATTCAATAAAAATCGACAAAAATACAGTTTCTAGCTAAAATTTGATGGTTTCGTTGCACTTTCCGAGCCCGTAGGGTATCTGATTGGCTTAAAAGTACAAGAAAACACTTCAAAAGTGACGTTTCTGAAGAATTTTAACAGTTTTCTTGTATCTACGAACGCCAGAATGCATAAAATTGACCTAAACGTCTCCTTTTCCTATTCTGAGTCGATTCTGCATGCTTTAAGTGTGTTTGGTGGCTCAGAACCATCAAAAAACGTTGAAATATGGTTCAAATTCAATAAAAATCGACAAAAATACAGTTTCTAGCTAAAATTTGATGGTTTCGTTGCACTTTCCGAGCCCGTAGGGTATCTGATTGGCTTAAAAGTACAAGAAAACACTTCAAAAGTGACGTTTCTGAAGAATTTTAACAGTTTTCTTGTATCTACGAACGCCAGAATGCATAAAATTGACCTAAACGTCTCCTTTTCCTATTCTGAGTCGATTCTGCATGCTTTAAGTGTGTTTGGTGGCTCAGAACCATCAAAAAACGTTGAAATATAGTTCAAATTCAATAAAAATCGACAAAAATACAGTTTCTAGCTAAAATTTGATGGTTTCGTTGCACTTTCCGAGCCCGTAGGGTATCTGATTGGCTTAAAAGTACAAGAAAACACTTCAAAAGTGACGTTTCTGAAGAATTTTAACAGTTTTCTTGTATCTACGAACGCCAGAATGCATAAAATTGACCTAAACGTCTCCTTTTCCTATTCTGAGTCGATTCTGCATGCTTTAAGTGTGTTTGGTGGCTCAGAACCATCAAAAAACGTTGAAATATAGTTCAAATTCAATAAAAATCGACAAAAATACAGTTTCTAGCTAAAATTTGATGGTTTCGTTGCACTTTCCGAGCCCGTAGGGTATCTGATTGGCTATATTTCAACGTTTTTTGATGGTTCTGAGCCACCAAACACACTTAAAGCATGCAGAATCGACTCAGAATAGGAAAAGGAGACGTTTAGGTCAATTTTATGCATTCTGGCGTTCGTAGATACAAGAAAACTGTTAAAATTCTTCAGAAACGTCACTTTTGAAGTGTTTTCTTGTACTTTTAAGCCAATCAGATACCCTACGGGCTCGGAAAGTGCAACGAAACCATCAAATTTTAGCTAGAAACTGTATTTTTGTCGATTTTTATTGAATTTGAACTATATTTCAACGTTTTTTGATGGTTCTGAGCCACCAAACACACTTAAAGCATGCAGAATCGACTCAGAATAGGAAAAGGAGACGTTTAGGTCAATTTTATGCATTCTGGCGTTCGTAGATACAAGAAAACTGTTAAAATTCTTCAGAAACGTCACTTTTGAAGTGTTTTCTTGTACTTTTAAGCCAATCAGATACTCTACGGGCTCGGAAAGTGCAACGAAACCATCAAATTTTAGCTAGAAACTGTATTTTTGTCGATTTTTATTGAATTTGAACTATATTTCAACGTTTTTTGATAGTTCTGAGCCACCAAACACACTTAAAGCATGCAGAATCGACTCAGAATAGGAAAAGGAGACGTTTAGGTCAATTTCATGCATTCTGGCGTTCGTAGATACAAGAAAACTGTTAAAATTCTTCAGAAACGTCACTTTTGAAGTGTTTTCTTGTACTTTTAAGCCAATCAGATACCCTACGGGTTCGGAAAGTGCAACGAAACCATCAAATTTTAGCTAGAA
Source organism: Zophobas morio (assembly GCF_036711695.1). Taxonomy (NCBI): domain Eukaryota; kingdom Metazoa; phylum Arthropoda; class Insecta; order Coleoptera; family Tenebrionidae; genus Zophobas; species Zophobas morio. The sequence goes on along the minus strand of NW_026972394.1, from coordinate 113,212 downwards.
ACTGTATTTTTGTCGATTTTTATTGAATTTGAACTATATTTCAACGTTTTTTGATGGTTCTGAGCCACCAAACACACTTAAAGCATGCAGAATCTACTCAGAATAGGAAAAGGAGACGTTTAGGTCAATTTTATGCATTCTGGCGTTCGTAGATACAAGAAAACTGTTAAAATTCTTCAGAAACGTCACTTTTGAAGTGTTTTCTTGTACTTTTAAGCCAATCAGATACCCAACGGGCTCGGAAAGTGCAACGAAACCATCAAATTTTAGCTAGAAACTGTATTTTTGTCGATTTTTAATGAATTTGAACTATATTTCAACGTTTTTTGATGGTTCTGAGCCACCAAACACACTTAAAGCATGCAGAATCGACTCAGAATAGGAAAAGGAGACGTTTAGGTCAATTTTATGCATTCTGGCGTTCGTAGATACAAGAAAACTGTTAAAATTCTTCAGAAACGTCACTTTTGAAGTGTTTTCTTGTACTTTTAAGCCAATCAGATACCCTACGGGCTCGGAAAGTGCAACGAAACCATCAAATTTTAGCTAGAAACTGTATTTTTGTCGATTTTTATTGAATTTGAACTATATTTCAACGTTTTTTGATGGTTCTGAGCCACCAAACACACTTAAAGCATGCAGAATCGACTCAGAATAGGAAAAGGAGACGTTTAGGTCAATTTTATGCATTCTGGCGTTCGTAGATACAAGAAAACTGTTAAAATTCTTCAGAAACGTCACTTTTGAAGTGTTTTCTTGTACTTTTAAGCCAATCAGATACCCTACGGGCTCGGAAAGTGCAACGAAACCATCAAATTTTAGCTAGAAACTGTATTTTTGTCGATTTTTATTGAATTTGAACTATATTTCAACGTTTTTTGATAGTTCTGAGCCACCAAACACACTTAAAGCATGCAGAATCGACTCAGAATAGGAAAAGGAGACGTTTAGGTCAATTTTATGCATTCTGGCGTTCGTAGATACAAGAAAACTGTTAAAATTCTTCAGAAACGTCACTTTTGAAGTGTTTTCTTGTACTTTTAAGCCAATCAGATACCCTACGGGCTCGGAAAGTGCAACGAAACCATCAAATTTTAGCTAGAAACTGTATTTTTGTCGATTTTTATTGAATTTGAACTCTATTTCAACGTTTTTTGATGGTTCTGAGCCACCAAACACACTTAAAGCATGCAGAATCGACTCAGAATAGGAAAAGGAGACGTTTAGGTCAATTTTATGCATTCTGGCGTTCGTAGATACAAGAAAACTGTTAAAATTCTTCAGAAACGTCACTTTTGAAGTGTTTTCTTGTACTTTTAAGCCAATCAGATAACCTACGGGCTCGGAAAGTGCAACGAAACCATCAAATTTTAGCTAGAAACTGTATTTTTGTCGATTTTTATTGAATTTGAACTATATTTCAACGTTTTTTGATAGTTCTGAGCCACCAAACACACTTAAAGCATGCAGAATCGACTCAGAATAGGAAAAGGAGACGTTTAGGTCAATTTCATGCATTCTGGCGTTCGTAGATACAAGAAAACTGTTAAAATTCTTCAGAAACGTCACTTTTGAAGTGTTTTCTTGTACTTTTAAGCCAATCAGATACCCTACGGGCTCGGAAAGTGCAACGAAACCATCAAATTTTAGCTAGAAACTGTATTTTTGTCGATTTTTATTGAATTTGAACTATATTTCAACGTTTTTTGATGGTTCTGAGCCACCAAACACACTTAAAGCATGCAGAATCTACTCAGAATAGGAAAAGGAGACGTTTAGGTCAATTTTATGCATTCTGGCGTTCGTAGATACAAGAAAACTGTTAAAATTCTTCAGAAACGTCACTTTTGAAGTGTTTTCTTGTACTTTTAAGCCAATCAGATACCCTACGGGCTCGGAAAGTGCAACGAAACCATCAAATTTTAGCTAGAAACTGTATTTTTGTCGATTTTTATTGAATTTGAACTATATTTCAACGTTTTTTGATGGTTCTGAGCCACCAAACACACTTAAAGCATGCAGAATCGACTCAGAATAGGAAAAGGAGACGTTTAGGTCAATTTTATGCATTCTGGCGTTCGTAGATACAAGAAAACTGTTAAAATTCTTCAGAAACGTCACTTTTGAAGTGTTTTCTTGTACTTTTAAGCCAATCAGATACCCTACGGGCTCGGAAAGTGCAACGAAACCATCAAATTTTAGCTAGAAACTGTATTTTTGTCGATTTTTATTGAATTTGAACTATATTTCAACGTTTTTTGATGGTTCTGAGCCACCAAACACACTTAAAGCATGCAGAATCGACTCAGAATAGGAAAAGGAGACGTTTAGGTCAATTTTATGCATTCTGGCGTTCGTAGATACAAGAAAACTGTTAAAATTCTTCAGAAACGTCACTTTTGAAGTGTTTTCTTGTACTTTTAAGCCAATCAGATACCCTACGGGCTCGGAAAGTGCAACGAAACCATCAAATTTTAGCTAGAAACTGTATTTTTGTCGATTTTTATTGAATTTGAACTCTATTTCAACGTTTTTTGATGGTTCTGAGCCACCAAACACACTTAAAGCATGCAGAATCGACTCAGAATAGGAAAAGGAGACGTTTAGGTCAATTTTATGCATTCTGGCGTTCGTAGATACAAGAAAACTGTTAAAATTCTTCAGAAACGTCACTTTTGAAGTGTTTTCTTGTACTTTTAAGCCAATCAGATACCCTACGGGCTCGGAAAGTGCAACGAAACCATCAAATTTTAGCTAGAAACTGTATTTTTGTCGATTTTTATTGAATTTGAACTATATTTCAACGTTTTTTGATAGTTCTGAGCCACCAAACACACTTAAAGCATGCAGAATCGACTCAGAATAGGAAAAGGAGACGTTTAGGTCAATTTCATGCATTCTGGCGTTCGTAGATACAAGAAAACTGTTAAAATTCTTCAGAAACGTCACTTTTGAAGTGTTTTCTTGTACTTTTAAGCCAATCAGATACCCTACGGGCTCGGAAAGTGCAACGAAACCATCAAATTTTAGCTAGAAACTGTATTTTTGTCGATTTTTATTGAATTTGAACTATATTTCAACGTTTTTTGATGGTTCTGAGCCACCAAACACACTTAAAGCATGCAGAATCTACTCAGAATAGGAAAAGGAGACGTTTAGGTCAATTTTATGCATTCTGGCGTTCGTAGATACAAGAAAACTGTTAAAATTCTTCAGAAACGTCACTTTTGAAGTGTTTTCTTGTACTTTTAAGCCAATCAGATACCCTACGGGCTCGGAAAGTGCAACGAAACCATCAAATTTTAGCTAGAAACTGTATTTTTGTCGATTTTTATTGAATTTGAACTATATTTCAACGTTTTTTGATGGTTCTGAGCCACCAAACACACTTAAAGCATGCAGAATCGACTCAGAATAGGAAAAGGAGACGTTTAGGTCAATTTTATGCATTCTGGCGTTCGTAGATACAAGAAAACTGTTAAAATTCTTCAGAAACGTCACTTTTGAAGTGTTTTCTTGTACTTTTAAGCCAATCAGATAACCTACGGGCTCGGAAAGTGCAACGAAACCATCAAATTTTAGCTAGAAACTGTGTTTTTGTCGATTTTTATTGAATTTGAACTATATTTCAACGTTTTTTGATGGTTCTGAGCCACCAAACACACTTAAAGCATGCAGAATCGACTCAGAATAGGAAAAGGAGACGTTTAGGTCAATTTTATGCATTCTGGCGTTCGTAGATACAAGAAAACTGTTAAAATTCTTCAGAAACGTCACTTTTGAAGTGTTTTCTTGTACTTTTAAGCCAATCAGATACCCTACGGGCTCGGAAAGTGCAACGAAACCATCAAATTTTAGCTAGAAACTGTATTTTTGTCGATTTTTATTGAATTTGAACTATATTTCAACGTTTTTTGATGGTTCTGAGCCACCAAACACACTTAAAGCATGCAGAATCGACTCAGAATAGGAAAAGGAGACGTTTAGGTCAATTTTATGCATTCTGGCGTTCGTAGATACAAGAAAACTGTTAAAATTCTTCAGAAACGTCACTTTTGAAGTGTTTTCTTGTACTTTTAAGCCAATCAGATACCCTACGGGCTCGGAAAGTGCAACGAAACCATCAAATTTTAGCTAGAAACTGTATTTTTGTCGATTTTTATTGAATTTGAACTATATTTCAACGTTTTTTGATGGTTCTGAGCCACCAAACACACTTAAAGCATGCAGAATCGACTCAGAATAGGAAAAGGAGACGTTTAGGTCAATTTTATGCATTCTGGCGTTCGTAGATACAAGAAAACTGTTAAAATTCTTCAGAAACGTCACTTTTGAAGTGTTTTCTTGTACTTTTAAGCCAATCAGATACCCTACGGGCTTGGAAAGTGCAACGAAACCATCAAATTTTAGCTAGAAACTGTATTTTTGTCGATTTTTATTGAATTTGAACTATATTTCAACGTTTTTTGATGGTTCCGAGCCACCAAACACACTTAAAGCATGCAGAATCGACTCAGAATAGGAAAAGGAGATGTTTAGGTCAATTTTATGCATTCTGGCGTTCGTAGATACAAGAAAACTGTTAAAATTCTTCAGAAACGTCACTTTTGAAGTGTTTTCTTGTACTTTTAAGCCAATCAGATACCCAACGGGCTCGGAAAGTGCAACGAAACCATCAAATTTTAGCTAGAAACTGTATTTTTGTCGATTTTTATTGAATTTGAACTATATTTCAACGTTTTTTGATGGTTCTGAGCCACCAAACACACTTAAAGCATGCAGAATCGACTCAGAATAGGAAAAGGAGACGTTTAGGTCAATTTTATGCATTCTGGCGTTCGTAGATACAAGAAAACTGTTAAAATTCTTCAGAAACGTCACTTTTGAAGTGTTTTCTTGTACTTTTAAGCCAATCAGATACCCTACGGGCTCGGAAAGTGCAACGAAACCATCAAATTTTAGCTAGAAACTGTATTTTTGTCGATTTTTATTGAATTTGAACTATATTTCAACGTTTTTTGATGGTTCTGAGCCACCAAACACTCTTAAAGCATGCAGAATAGACTCAGAATAGGAAAAGGAGACGTTTAGGTCAATTTTATGCATTCTGGCGTTCGTAGATACAAGAAAACTGTTAAAATTCTTCAGAAACGTCACTTTTGAAGTGTTTTCTTGTACTTTTAAGCCAATCAGATACCCTACGGGCTCGGAAAGTGCAACGAAACCATCAAATTTTAGCTAGAAACTGTATTTTTGTCGATTTTTATTGAATTTGAACTATATTTCAACGTTTTTTGATGGTTCTGAGCCACCAAACACACTTAAAGCATGCAGAATCGACTCAGAATAGGAAAAGGAGACGTTTAGATCAATTTTATGCATTCTGGCGTTCGTAGATACAAGAAAACTGTTAAAATTCTTCAGAAACGTCACTTTTGAAGTGTTTTCTTGTACTTTTAAGCCAATCAGATACCCTACGGGCTCGGAAAGTGCAACGAAACTATCAAATTTTAGCTAGAAACTGTATTTTTGTCGATTTTTATTGAATTTGAACTATATTTCAACGTTTTTTGATGGTTCCGAGCCACCAAACACACTTAAAGCATGCAGAATCGACTCAGAATAGGAAAAGGAGACGTTTAGGTCAATTTTATGCATTCTGGCGTTCGTAGATACAAGAAAACTGTTAAAATTCTTCAGAAACGTCACTTTTGAAGTGTTTTCTTGTACTTTTAAGCCAATCAGATACCCTACGGGCTCGGAAAGTGCAACGAAACCATCAAATTTTAGCTAGAAACTGTATTTTTGTCGATTTTTATTGAATTTGAACTATATTTCAACGTTTTTTGATGGTTCTGAGCCACCAAACACACTTAAAGCATGCAGAATCGACTCAGAATAGGAAAAGGAGACGTTTAGGTCAATTTTATGCATTCTGGCGTTCGTAGATACAAGAAAACTGTTAAAATTCTTCAGAAACGTCACTTTTGAAGTGTTTTCTTGTACTTTTAAGCCAATCAGATACCCTACGGGCTCGGAAAGTGCAACGAAACCATCAAATTTTAGCTAGAAACTGTATTTTTGTCGATTTTTATTGAATTTGAACTATATTTCAACGTTGTTTGATGGTTCTGAGCCACCAAACACTCTTAAAGCATGCAGAATAGACTCAGAATAGGAAAAGGAGACGTTTAGGTCAATTTTATGCATTCTGGCGTTCGTAGATACAAGAAAACTGTTAAAATTCTTCAGAAACGTCACTTTTGAAGTGTTTTCTTGTACTTTTAAGCCAATCAGATACCCTACGGGCTCGGAAAGTGCAACGAAACCATCAAATTTTAGCTAGAAACTGTATTTTTGTCGATTTTTATTGAATTTGAACTATATTTCAACGTTTTTTGATGGTTCTGAGCCACCAAACACACTTAAAGCATGCAGAATCGACTCAGAATAGGAAAAGGAGACGTTTAGATCAATTTTATGCATTCTGGCGTTCGTAGATACAAGAAAACTGTTAAAATTCTTCAGAAACGTCACTTTTGAAGTGTTTTCTTGTACTTTTAAGCCAATCAGATACCCTACGGGCTCGGAAAGTGCAACGAAACCATCAAATTTTAGCTAGAAACTGTATTTTTGTCGATTTTTATTGAATTTGAACTATATTTCAACGTTTTTTGATGGTTCCGAGCCACCAAACACACTTAAAGCATGCAGAATCGACTCAGAATAGGAAAAGGAGACGTTTAGGTCAATTTTATGCATTCTGGCGTTCGTAGATACAAGAAAACTGTTAAAATTCTTCAGAAACGTCACTTTTGAAGTGTTTTCTTGTACTTTTAAGCCAATCAGATACCCTACGGGCTCGGAAAGTGCAACGAAACCATCAAATTTTAGCTAGAAACTGTATTTTTGTCGATTTTTATTGAATTTGAACTATATTTCAACGTTTTTTGATGGTTCTGAGCCACCAAACACACTTAAAGCATGCAGAATCGACTCAGAATAGGAAAAGGAGACGTTTAGGTCAATTTTATGCATTCTGGCGTTCGTAGATACAAGAAAACTGTTAAAATTCTTCAGAAACGTCACTTTTGAAGTGTTTTCTTGTACTTTTAAGCCAATCAGATACCCTACGGGCTCGGAAAGTGCAACGAAACCATCAAATTTTAGCTAGAAACTGTATTTTTGTCGATTTTTATTGAATTTGAACTATATTTCAACGTTTTTTGATGGTTCTGAGCCACCAAACACTCTTAAAGCATGCAGAATAGACTCAGAATAGGAAAAGGAGACGTTTAGGTCAATTTTATGCATTCTGGCGTTCGTAGATACAAGAAAACTGTTAAAATTCTTCAGAAACGTCACTTTTGAAGTGTTTTCTTGTACTTTTAAGCCAATCAGATACCCTACGGGCTCGGAAAGTGCAACGAAACCATCAAATTTTAGCTAGAAACTGTATTTTTGTCGATTTTTATTGAATTTGAACTATATTTCAACGTTTTTTGATGGTTCTGAGCCACCAAACACACTTAAAGCATGCAGAATCGACTCAGAATAGGAAAAGGAGACGTTTAGGTCAATTTTATGCATTCTGGCGTTCGTAGATACAAGAAAACTGTTAAAATTCTTCAGAAACGTCACTTTTGAAGTGTTTTCTTGTACTTTTAAGCCAATCAGATACCCTACGGGCTCGGAAAGTGCAACGAAACCATCAAATTTTAGCTAGAAACTGTATTTTTGTCGATTTTTATTGAATTTGAACTATATTTCAACGTTTTTTGATGGTTCTGAGCCACCAAACACACTTAAAGCATGCAGAATCGACTCAGAATAGGAAAAGGAGACGTTTAGGTCAATTTTATGCATTCTGGCGTTCGTAGATACAAGAAAACTGTTAAAATTCTTCAGAAACGTCACTTTTGAAGTGTTTTCTTGTACTTTTAAGCCAATCAGATACCCTACGGGCTTGGAAAGTGCAACGAAACCATCAAATTTTAGCTAGAAACTGTATTTTTGTCGATTTTTATTGAATTTGAACTATATTTCAACGTTTTTTGATGGTTCCGAGCCACCAAACACACTTAAAGCATGCAGAATCGACTCAGAATAGGAAAAGGAGACGTTTAGGTCAATTTTATGCATTCTGGCGTTCGTAGATACAAGAAAACTGTTAAAATTCTTCAGAAACGTCACTTTTGAAGTGTTTTCTTGTACTTTTAAGCCAATCAGATACCCTACGGGCTCGGAAAGTGCAACGAAACCATCAAATTTTAGCTAGAAACTGTATTTTTGTCGATTTTTATTGAATTTGAACTATATTTCAACGTTTTTTGATGGTTCTGAGCCACCAAACACACTTAAAGCATGCAGAATCGACTCAGAATAGGAAAAGGAGACGTTTAGGTCAATTTTATGCATTCTGGCGTTCGTAGATACAAGAAAACTGTTAAAATTCTTCAGAAACGTCACTTTTGAAGTGTTTTCTTGTACTTTTAAGCCAATCAGATAACCTACGGGCTCGGAAAGTGCAACGAAACCATCAAATTTTAGCTAGAAACTGTATTTTTGTCGATTTTAATTGAATTTGAACTATATTTCAACGTTTTTTGATGGTTCTGAGCCACCAAACACTCTTAAAGCATGCAGAATAGACTCAGAATAGGAAAAGGAGACGTTTAGGTCAATTTTATGCATTCTGGCGTTCGTAGATACAAGAAAACTGTTAAAATTCTTCAGAAACGTCACTTTTGAAGTGTTTTCTTGTACTTTTAAGCCAATCAGATACCCTACGGGCTCGGAAAGTGCAACGAAACCATCAAATTTTAGCTAGAAACTGTATTTTTGTCGATTTTTATTGAATTTGAACTATATTTCAACGTTTTTTGATGGTTCTGAGCCACCAAACACACTTAAAGCATGCAGAATCGACTCAGAATAGGAAAAGGAGACGTTTAGGTCAATTTTATGCATTCTGGCGTTCGTAGATACAAGAAAACTGTTAAAATTCTTCAGAAACGTCACTTTTGAAGTGTTTTCTTGTACTTTTAAGCCAATCAGATACCCTACGGGCTCGGAAAGTGCAACGAAACCATCAAATTTTAGCTAGAAACTGTATTTTTGTCGATTTTTATTGAATTTGAACTATATTTCAACGTTTTTTGATGGTTCTGAGCCACCAAACACACTTAAAGCATGCAGAATCGACTCAGAATAGGAAAAGGAGACGTTTAGGTCAATTTTATGCATTCTGGCGTTCGTAGATACAAGAAAACTGTTAAAATTCTTCAGAAACGTCACTTTTGAAGTGTTTTCTTGTACTTTTAAGCCAATCAGATACCCTACGGGCTCGGAAAGTGCAACGAAACCATCAAATTTTAGCTAGAAACTGTATTTTTGTCGATTTTTATTGAATTTGAACTATATTTCAAAGTTTTTTGATGGTTCTGAGCCACCAAACACACTTAAAGCATGCAGAATCGACTCAGAATAGGAAAAGGAGACGTTTAGGTCAATTTTATGCATTCTGGCGTTCGTAGATACAAGAAAACTGTTAAAATTCTTCAGAAACGTCACTTTTGAAGTGTTTTCTTGTACTTTTAAGCCAATCAGATACCCTACGGGCTCGGAAAGTGCAACGAAACCATCAAATTTTAGCTAGAAACTGTATTTTTGTCGATTTTTATTGAATTTGAACTATATTTCAACGTTTTTTGATGGTTCTGAGCCACCAAACACACTTAAAGCATGCAGAATCGACTCAGAATAGGAAAAGGAGACGTTTAGGTCAATTTTATGCATTCTGGCGTTCGTAGATACAAGAAAACTGTTAAAATTCTTCAGAAACGTCACTTTTGAAGTGTTTTCTTGTACTTTTAAGCCAATCAGATACCCTACGGGCTCGGAAAGTGCAACGAAACCATCAAATTTTAGCTAGAAACTGTATTTTTGTCGATTTTTATTGAATTTGAACTATATTTCAACGTTTTTTGATGGTTCTGAGCCACCAAACACACTTAAAGCATGCAGAATCGACTCAGAATAGGAAAAGGAGACGTTTAGGTCAATTTTATGCATTCTGGCGTTCGTAGATACAAGAAAACTGTTAAAATTCTTCAGAAACGTCACTTTTGAAGTGTTTTCTTGTACTTTTAAGCCAATCAGATACCCTACGGGCTCGGAAAGTGCAACGAAACCATCAAATTTTAGCTAGAAACTGTATTTTTGTCGATTTTTATTGAATTTGAACTATATTTCAACGTTTTTTGATGGTTCTGAGCCACCAAACACACTTAAAGCATGCAGAATCGACTCAGAATAGGAAAAGGAGACGTTTAGGTCAATTTTATGCATTCTGGCGTTCGTAGATACAAGAAAACTGTTAAAATTCTTCAGAAACGTCACTTTTGAAGTGTTTTCTTGTACTTTTAGCCAATCAGATACCCAACGGGCTCGGAAAGTGCAACGAAACCATCAAATTTTAGCTAGAAACTGTATTTTTGTCGATTTTTATTGAATTTGAACTATATTTCAACGTTTTTTGATGGTTCTGAGCCACCAAACACACTTAAAGCATGCAGAATCGACTCAGAATAGGAAAAGGAGACGTTTAGGTCAATTTTATGCATTCTGGCGTTCGTAGATACAAGAAAACTGTTAAAATTCTTCAGAAACGTCACTTTTGAAGTGTTTTCTTGTACTTTTAAGCCAATCAGATACCCTACGGGCTCGGAAAGTGCAACGAAACCATCAAATTTTAGCTAGAAACTGTATTTTTGTCGATTTTTATTGAATTTGAACTATATTTCAACGTTTTTTGATGGTTCTGAGCCACCAAACACACTTAAAGCATGCAGAATCGACTCAGAATAGGAAAAGGAGACGTTTAGGTCAATTTTATGCATTCTGGCGTTCGTAGATACAAGAAAACTGTTAAAATTCTTCAGAAACGTCACTTCTGAAGTGTTTTCTTGTACTTTTAAGCCAATCAGATACCCTACGGGCTCGGAAAGTGCAACGAAACCATCAAATTTTAGCTAGAAACTGTATTTTTGTCGATTTTTATTGAATTTGAACTATATTTCAACGTTTTTTGATGGTTCTGAGCCACCAAACACACTTAAAGCATGCAGAATCGACTCAGAATAGGAAAAGGAGACGTTTAGGTCAATTTTATGCATTCTGGCGTTCGTAGATACAAGAAAACTGTTAAAATTCTTCAGAAACATCACTTTTGAAGAGTTTTCTTGTACTTTTAAGCCAATCAGATACCCTACGGGCTCGGAAAGTGCAACGAAACCATCAAATTTTAGCTAGAAACTGTATTTTTGTCGATTTTTATTGAATTTGAACTATATTTCAACGTTTTTTGATGGTTCTGAGCCACCAAACACACTTAAAGCATGCAGAATCGACTCAGAATAGGAAAAGGAGACGTTTAGGTCAATTTAATGCATTCTGGCGTTCGTAGATACAAGAAAACTGTTAAAATTCTTCAGAAACGTCACTTTTGAAGTGTTTTCTTGTACTTTTAAGCCAATCAGATACCCTACGGGCTCGGAAAGTGCAACGAAACCATCAAATTTTAGCTAGAAACTGTATTTTTGTCGATTTTTATTGAATTTGAACTATATTTCAACGTTTTTTGATGGTTCTGAGCCACCAAACACACTTAAAGCATGCAGAATCGACTCAGAATAGGAAAAGGAGACGTTTAGGTCAATTTTATGCATTCTGGCGTTCGTAGATACAAGAAAACTGTTAAAATTCTTCAGAAACGTCACATTTGAAGTGTTTTCTTGTACTTTTAAGCCAATCAGATACCCTACGGGCTCGGAAAGTGCAACGAAACCATCAAATTTTAGCTAGAAACTGTATTTTTGTCGATTTTTATTGAATTTGAACTATATTTCAACGTTTTTTGATGGTTCTGAGCCACCAAACACACTTAAAGCATGCAGAATCGACTCAGAATAGGAAAAGGAGACGTTTAGGTCAATTTTGTGCATTCTGGCGTTCGTAGATACAAGAAAACTGTTAAAATTCTTCAGAAACGTCACTTTTGAAGTGTTTTGTTGTACTTTTAAGCCAATCAGATACCCTACGGGCTCGGAAAGTGCAACGAAACCATCAAATTTTAGCTAGAAACTGTATTTTTGTCGATTTTTATTGAATTTGAACTATATTTCAACGTTTTTTGATGGTTCTGAGCCACCAAACACACTTAAAGCATGCAGAATCGACTCAGAATAGGAAAAGGAGACGTTTAGGTCAATTTTATGCATTCTGGCGTTCGTAGATACAAGAAAACTGTTAAAATTCTTCAGAAACGTCACTTTTGAAGTGTTTTCTTGTACTTTTAAGCCAATCAGATACCCTACGGGCTCGGAAAGTGCAACGAAACCATCAAATTTTAGCTAGAAACTGTATTTTTGTCGATTTTTATTGAATTTGAACTATATTTCAACGTTTTTTGATGGTTCTGAGCCACCAAACACACTTAAAGCATGCAGAATCGACTCAGAATAGGAAAAGGAGACGTTTAGGTCAATTTTATGCATTCTGGCGTTCGTAGATACAAGAAAACTGTTAAAATTCTTCAGAAACGTCACTTTTGAAGTGTTTTCTTGTACTTTTAAGACAATCAGATACCCTACGGGCTCGGAAAGTGCAACGAAACCATCAAATTTTAGCTAGAAACTGTATTTTTGTCGATTTTTATTGAATTTGAACTATATTTCAACGTTTTTTGATGGTTCTGAGCCACCAAACACACTTAAAGCATGCAGAATCGACTCAGAATAGGAAAAGGAGACGTTTAGGTCAATTTTATGCATTCTGGCGTTCGTAGATACAAGAAAACTGTTAAAATTCTTCAGAAACGTCACTTTTGAAGTGTTTTCTTGTACTTTTAAGCCAATCAGATACCCTACGGGCTCGGAAAGTGCAACGAAACCATCAAATTTTAGCTAGAAACTGTATTTTTGTCGATTTTTATTGAATTTGAACTATATTTCAACGTTTTTTGATGGTTCTGAGCCACCAAACACACTTAAAGCATGCAGAATCGACTCAGAATAGGAAAAGGAGACGTTTAGGTCAATTTTATGCATTCTGGCGTTCGTAGATACAAGAAAACTGTTAAAATTCTTCAGAAACGTCACTTTTGAAGTGTTTTCTTGTACTTTTAAGCCAATTAGATACCCTACTGGCTCGGAAAGTGCAACGAAACCATCAAATTTTAGCTAGAAACTGTATTTTTGTCGATTTTTCTTGAATTTGAACTATATTTCAACGTTTTTTGATGGTTCTGAGCCACCAAACACACTTAAAGCATGCAGAATCGACTCAGAATAGGAAAAGGAGACGTTTAGGTCAATTTTATGCATTCTGGCGTTCGTAGATACAAGAAAACTGTTAAAATTCTTCAGAAACGTCACATTTGAAGTGTTTTCTTGTACTTTTAAGCCAATCAGATACCCTACGGGCTCGGAAAGTGCAACGAAACCATCAAATTTTAGCTAGAAACTGTATTTTTGTCGATTTTTATTGAATTTGAACTATATTTCAACGTTTTTTGATGGTTCTGAGCCACCAAACACACTTAAAGCATGCAGAATCGACTCAGAATAGGAAAAGGAGACGTTTAGGTCAATTTTATGCATTCTGGCGTTCGTAGATACAAGAAAACTGTTAAAATTCTTCAGAAACGTCACATTTGAAGTGTTTTCTTGTACTTTTAAGCCAATCAGATACCCAACGGGCTCGGAAAGTGCAACGAAACCATCAAATTTTAGCTAGAAACTGTATTTTTGTCGATTTTTATTGAATTTGAACTATATTTCAACGTTTTTTGATGGTTCTGAGCCACCAAACACACTTAAAGCATGCAGAATCGACTCAGAATAGGAAAAGGAGACGTTTAGGTCAATTTTGTGCATTCTGGCGTTCGTAGATACAAGAAAACTGTTAAAATTCTTCAGAAACGTCACTTTTGAAGTGTTTTGTTGTACTTTTAAGCCAATCAGATACCCTACGGGCTCGGAAAGTGCAACGAAACCATCAAATTTTAGCTAGAAACTGTATTTTTGTCGATTTTTATTGAATTTGAACTATATTTCAACGTTTTTTGATGGTTCTGAGCCACCAAACACACTTAAAGCATGCAGAATCGACTCAGAATAGGAAAAGGAGACGTTTAGGTCAATTTTATGCATTCTGGCGTTCGTAGATACAAGAAAACTGTTAAAATTCTTCAGAAACGTCACTTTTGAAGTGTTTTCTTGTACTTTTAAGCCAATCAGATACCCTACGGGCTCGGAAAGTGCAACGAAACCATCAAATTTTAGCTAGAAACTGTATTTTTGTCGATTTTTATTGAATTTGAACTATATTTCAACGTTTTTTGATGGTTCTGAGCCACCAAACACACTTAAAGCATGCAGAATCGATTCAGAATAGGAAAAGGAGACGTTTAGGTCAATTTTATGCATTCTGGCGTTCGTAGATACAAGAAAACTGTTAAAATTCTTCAGAAACGTCACTTTTGAAGTGTTTTCTTGTACTTTTAAGCCAATCAGATACCCTACGGGCTCGGAAAGTGCAACGAAACCATCAAATTTTAGCTAGAAACTGTATTTTTGTTGATTTTTATTGAATTTGAACTATATTTCAACGTTTTTTGATGGTTCTGAGCCACCAAACACACTTAAAGCATGCAGAATCGACTCAGAATAGGAAAAGGAGACGTTTAGGTCAATTTTATGCATTCTGGCGTTCGTAGATACAAGAAAACTGTTAAAATTCTTCAGAAACGTCACTTTTGAAGTGTTTTCTTGTACTTTTAAGACAATCAGATACCCTACGGGCTCGGAAAGTGCAACGAAACCATCAAATTTTAGCTAGAAACTGTATTTTTGTCGATTTTTATTGAATTTGAACTATATTTCAACGTTTTTTGATGGTTCTGAGCCACCAAACACACTTAAAGCATGCAGAATCGACTCAGAATAGGAAAAGGAGACGTTTAGGTCAATTTTATGCATTCTGGCGTTCGTAGATACAAGAAAACTGTTAAAATTCTTCAGAAACGTCACTTTTGAAGTGTTTTCTTGTACTTTTAAGCCAATCAGATACCCTACGGGCTCGGAAAGTGCAACGAAACCATCAAATTTTAGCTAGAAACTGTATTTTTGTCGATTTTTATTGAATTTGAACTATATTTCAACGTTTTTTGATGGTTCTGAGCCACCAAACACACTTAAAGCATGCAGAATCGACTCAGAATAGGAAAAGGAGACGTTTAGGTCAATTTTATGCATTCTGGCGTTCGTAGATACAAGAAAACTGTTAAAATTCTTCAGAAACGTCACTTTTGAAGTGTTTTCTTGTACTTTTAAGCCAATCAGATACCCTACGGGCTCGGAAAGTGCAACGAAACCATCAAATTTTAGCTAGAAACTGTATTTTTGTCGATTTTTATTGAATTTGAACTATATTTCAACGTTTTTTGATGGTTCTGAGCCACCAAACACACTTAAAGCATGCAGAATCGACTCAGAATAGGAAAAGGAGACGTTTAGGTCAATTTTATGCATTCTGGCGTTCGTAGATACAAGAAAACTGTTAAAATTCTTCAGAAACGTCACTTTTGAAGTGTTTTCTTGTACTTTTAAGCCAATCAGATACCCTACGGGCTCGGAAAGTGCAACGAAACCGTCAAATTTTAGCTAGAAACTGTATTTTTGTCGATTTTTATTGAATTTGAACTATATTTCAACGTTTTTTGATGGTTCTGAGCCACCAAACACACTTAAAGCATGCAGAATCGACTCAGAATAGGAAAAGGAGACGTTTAGGTCAATTTTATGCATTCTGGCGTTCGTAGATACAAGAAAACTGTTAAAATTCTTCAGAAACGTCACTTTTGAAGTGTTTTCTTGTACTTTTAAGCCAATCAGATACCCTACGGGCTCAAAAGTGCAACGAAACCATCAAATTTTAGCTAGAAACTGTATTTTTGTCGATTTTTATTGAATTTGAACTATATTTCAACGTTTTTTGATGGTTCTGAGCCACCAAACACACTTAAAGCATGCAGAATCGACTCAGAATAGGAAAAGGAGACGTTTAAGTCAATTTTATGCATTCTGGCGTTCGTAGATACAAGAAAACTGTTAAAATTCTTCAGAAACGTCACTTTTGAAGTGTTTTCTTGTACTTTTAAGCCAATCAGATACCCGACGGGCTCGGAAAGTGCAACGAAACCATCAAATTTTAGCTAGAAACTGTATTTTTGTCGATTTTTATTGAATTTGAACTATATTTCAACGTTTTTTGATGGTTCTGAGCCACCAAACACACATAAAGTATGCAGAATCGACTCAGAATAGGAAAAGGAGACGTTTAGGTCAATTTTATGCATTCTGGCGTTCGTAGATACAAGAAAACTGTTAAAATTCTTCAGAAACGTCACTTTTGAAGTGTTTTCTTGTACTTTTAAGCCAATCAGATACCCTACGGGCTCGGAAAGTGCAACGAAACCATCAAATTTTAGCTAGAAACTGTATTTGTGTCGGTTTTTATTGAATTTGAACTATATTTCAACGTTTTTTGATGGTTCTGAGCCACCAAACACACTTAAAGCATGCAGAATCGACTCAGAATAGGAAAAGGAGACGTTTAGGCCAATTTTATGCATTCTGGCGTTCGTAGATACAAGAAAACTGTTAAAATTCTTCAGAAACGTCACTTTTGAAGTGTTTTCTTGTACTTTTAAGCCAATCAGATACCCTACGGGCTCGGAAAGTGCAACGAAACCATCAAACTTTAGTTAGAAACTGTATTTTTGTCGATTTTTATTGAATTTGAACTATATTTCAACGTTTTTTGATGGTTCTGAGCCACCAAACACACTTCGCCGGTCAATCGCCGTACAGTCTAGACGTGCACGCGGTATTTAATCTGAACAATTATGACAAAAAATACTCGCTCTAAAAACTCGCAAATCAATGATTCTTGCTTGGTGACATCATTAAGTGTAGAAAATCTCCGTGAAATCATCGAGGAAACAGTAAAAACGAGAACAAATGAGCTTGTAGAAAATATCCAGTGCCTACTTAAAGAAGTATCCGACTTAAAGGAACAAGTAAGATTATTAACGGACGTCAATGACGGTACCTTGAAACCCCGTAAAGACAGGGATGAAGAATCCTTCGAGCATCTTCAGGATGATTTACTCAATGATTCCTTTAAGTCGGCGATCGAAGATAAAAGTGAGGCCAATAATCAAAATACTATCATTGTATCCAACCAAAAAATCGATAAGAAAAAAAGACGATTAGAGGTGAAGATACCAGAGCGTAAGAAAAATACACAGCAGCGACAATCTATCGTCAAGAAAAAACAAAAAAATGCAATTATTGGGAACGGGGATGCCGACTTGAATTTTGCTGGGGCAGCAAGAAGAATTTGGTTGCATCTAGGAAGAGTACGAGCTAACACCAAAGTGGAAGACGTCGACAAGTTTCTTAAAAATAAATGTCCAAATAAGGAATTTATTATCGAGTCATTATCACATGATACGCAGAGGAATGGGTCGTTTAAAATTGGGGCCGACATGGATCTCAAAGATATTCTGTATTCAGCTAACTTCTGGCCAGTGGGGATGTCTATCAGCCGATTCAATTTTTTTCGGAACAAACATCAACCCCAAACCATTTCAAACAACTAATTTCAATACGGAAAGGGGCCTGTTAAGTATGATTGAGCATAGTCTGCTCTCAATTTTTCACATCAACATCCAGTGCCTCACCAATAAAATCGACGAAGTTACATTATTTTGTGAAAAATTTAAATTTCAAATTCTGTGTTTTTCAGAACATTGGATTGTAAATAGGGATATACTCAAGATGATAACCTTTAGTGAGTACCAACTAATATCGTTTTATTGTAGAAAAGTAAGATTGCATGGAGGAGTTTCCATATATGTTCATAAAAGCTTAACTTGCATACCCATCTGTTTAGATCCATACTGTGTCGAAATGCATGCAGAGTTCTGTGGGGTCGAGGTCCCTCGAGCTAAAACAATTATTATCACAGTTTACAGACCATCAACTTCACGTCATTTTCAAATACTCTTAGACAAACTTGAAGAAATACTAAGTTCATTAGCTACAAGAACTAATTATTTAGTTCTGATTGGTGATTTCAATAAGGACATTCTAATTAAATCGGCCGAAATTCACGCCTTACTTGATCTTGCCGAATCATTTGGACTAAAAGCTAAAATAATGGATCCTACTAGAGTTTCTAAATGGACAGCAACCGCCGTTGACAATATTATCACCGATTTGAGTGATGATTCGTGCTCGTTTGGAATATTGGAACCAGGATTATCTGATCACAGTGGTCAATATATTTGTCTTCACGCAGTCAGTAATATCGTCCGTAACAATTATTATTTTAGCAGACCAGTAAATGATATGGGTCTAAGCAAATTACGTGATCATCTCATATCCGTGGATTGGTTATCTATGCAAACCAATTGTGATGTTAACACTTTTGCTACATACCTAGTTACAACATATCAGCGATTGATCAAACTCTGTTTTCCGCTAAAAAAACGTATCATATCCAACAAATGTACCATCAGCTGGTTTAACGACGACTTGCGACGTATGAGGGATTCAATTGCTGCGATCAAAATAATTTCTGACTGTACCCAAGACCTTAGTGATAAAAAAGCGTACCAACAAGCAAGATCCCTTTATAAAAAATCCATAATGAATGCTAAACAAAACGCATACAGCTCGTACATTGCTCAGTCTGATAATATTCCCAAAGACAGCTGGCGATTTATCAACTGCTTGCGAAATAAAAATAAAAATAACTCCAATCAGAAAAACACAAAATTTGACGCTAATGAATTTAACAGTTATTTTTCCAATATAGCTGATGAAATTCTAAAAGGGATCGACAAAACTGACGTACGTACACCGGATATTTTGTTGAATACCATGCCTAAAATTTGTAATAATTTTTTCTTAGAGCCTACATGTGATAACGAAATTTCAAATATTATCAACAACCTAAAGAACTCCAACTGCACCGACGTATACGGTATCAATTCTAAAATTCTAAAAGAGACCGTGAGTTTAATATTAACGCCTCTGACTAACTTTTTTAACGAATGTCTTGGAAGTGGGGTGTTTCCTGACAGCTTGAAATTTAGCAAAATTATACCTATCCAGAAAAAGGGCGATGCGGCTCTGCTTGACAATTATAGACCCATTAGCATTATCCCAATCTTTGGCAAAGTTTTAGAAATACTAATTAAATCACGACTGACCAAATATTTTGAGAAATTTCGCGTAATCAACGAAGCACAATTTGGCTTCAGATCAGGCAAAGCAACAACGCAGGCCTTATTACGAGTTATGGAACTTGTAGTCGACGGTTTAGAAAATAGTGAAATTAATATGGTCACACTTTGCGATCTAAGCAAAGCCTTTGACTGTGTCAGTCATACCACGCTAATGACAAAACTGGAATTCTATGGTGTTAGAGGCATTCCACACAAGCTCTTTTCTTCGTATTTATCTAATAGAAAGCAATGTTCGGCAGTGAATAACATGCAATCCGCGTTTACAACAGTAAAACATGGTGTTCCGCAAGGGTCCGTTTTAGGGCCCCTGCTTTTTATTATTTATACAAACGATTTCTATAATTTTATAACCAAGAAAGCGAATTGTGTGCTATACGCCGATGATACCTCACTAATCACGTCAGATCGTTGTATTAACAGTTTACTAAACAAAGCCGAAACAGCGCAAAAATATGCAGACATCTGGTTTGCCTCTAACTCTCTAAAACTTAATAAAAATAAAACACAAGAAATCTTAATATCATCCAATAGCAACCTCGTAGGGAACTCTGACACAGTAAAATTACTAGGTTTATCAATTGATACAAACCTGTCCTGGTGTGACCATATCAAATGTCTGGCCAGTAAACTTTCCTCCACTATATTTCTTTTAAGAAAAATGAAAGAAATCGTTAATTTTGGAGCACTTAAGTCTATCTATTATGCGCTTTTCCATTCAAATATGTCTTATGCTATTGTTTTATGGGGAAACTCGCCATTATCTATTACTATATTCCGCTTACAAAAGAGGGCCCTTCGTGTGATGCTGGGTTTGGGTTGTCGCGAGCACTGTCGTCTTTTTTTTATTGAGAATAATATATTGACCTTTCCATGCATTTTTATATATTTCACGGTAATAGAAATTCACTCAAATCGTAGTGATATGATTCATCAGTATCATATTCATAAATATAATACCCGAACAGCTGATTTGGTAAGAACAAGACGTTTTAGATTGACGAAGACAAAAAATTTGTCCATTAACATATCCTTATACAATCACCTACCCCAGCGCTACAGAACTTTATGTGGCTCTGCTTTTAAAATAAAGGTAAAGAAACTTCTCCTGCGTCATGCCTTTTATAGTACAAATGAATTCCTAGAGTATAAGTTTTAATATGTACATTGTGAGTAGTTTACATCAGTCCATGGACTGTTGTTTTTCTAATGTTGAATCGTACTTGTACGACATTTTACTGGTTATGTTTTGTATTTTTATTATATTTTTTTGTTTGCTCTTTGACCTGTGTAAATGCTTTGTATATTGCACAAATATATCTATCTATCTATCTATCTATCTATCTATCTATCTATCTATCTATCTATCTTAAAGCATGCAGAATCGACTCAGAATAGGAAAAGGAGACGTTTAGGTCAATTTTATGCATTCTGGCGTTCGTAGATACAAGAAAACTGTTAAAATTCTTCAGAAACGTCACTTTTGAAGTGTTTTCTTGTACTTTTAAGCCAATCAGATACCCTACGGGCTCGGAAAGTGCAACAAAACCATCAAATTTTAGCTAGAAACTGTATTTTTGTCGATTTTTATTGAATTTGAACTATATTTCAACGTTTTTTGATGGTTCTGAGCCACCAAACACACTTAAAGCATGCAGAATCGACTCAGAATAGGAAAAGGAGACGTTTAGGTCAATTTTATGCATTCTGGCGTTCGTAGATACAAGAAAACTGTTAAAATTCTTCAGAAACGTCACTTTTGAAGTGTTTTCTTGTACTTTTAAGCCAATCAGATACCCAACGGGCTCGGAAAGTGCAACGAAACCATCAAATTTTAGCTAGAAACTGTATTTTTGTCGATTTTTATTGAATTTGAACTATATTTCAACGTTTTTTGATGGTTCTGAGCCACCAAACACACTTAAAGCATGCAGAATCGACTCAGAATAGGAAAAGGAGACGTTTAGGTCAATTTTATGCATTCTGGCGTTCGTAGATACAAGAAAACTGTTAAAATTCTTCAGAAACGTCACTTTTGAAGTGTTTTCTTGTACTTTTAAGCCAATCAGATACCCTACGGGCTCGGAAAGTGCAACGAAACCATCAAATTTTAGCTAGAAACTGTATTTTTGTCGATTTTTATTGAATTTGAACTATATTTCAACGTTTTTTGATGGTTCTGAGCCACCAAACACACTTAAAGCATGCAGAATCGACTCAGAATAGGAAAAGGAGACGTTTAGGTCAATTTTATGCATTCTGGCGTTCGTAGATACAAGAAAACTGTTAAAATTCTTCAGAAACATCACTTTTGAAGTGTTTTCTTGTACTTTTAAGCCAATCAGATACCCTACGGGCTCAAAAGTGCAACGAAACCATCAAATTTTAGCTAGAAACTGTATTTTTGTCGATTTTTATTGAATTTGAACTATATTTCAACGTTTTTTGATGGTTCTGAGCCACCAAACACACATAAAGTATGCAGAATCGACTCAGAATAGGAAAAGGAGACGTTTAGGTCAATTTTATGCATTCTGGCGTTCGTAGATACAAGAAAACTGTTAAAATTCTTCAGAAACGTCACTTTTGAAGTGTTTTCTTGTACTTTTAAGCCAATCAGATACCCTACGGGCTCGGAAAGCGCAACGAAACCATCAAATTTTAGCTAGAAACTGTATTTGTGTCGGTTTTTATTGAATTTGAACTATATTTCAACGTTTTTTGATGGTTCTGAGCCACCAAACACACTTAAAGCATGCAGAATCGACTCAGAATAGGAAAAGGAGACGTTTAGGCCAATTTTATGCATTCTGGCGTTCGTAGATATAAGAAAACTGTTAAAATTCTTCAGAAACGTCACTTTTGAAGTGTTTTCTTGTACTTTTAAGCCAATCAGATACCCTACGGGCTCGGAAAGTGCAACGAAACCATCAAACTTTAGTTAGAAACTGTATTTTTGTCGATTTTTATTGAATTTGAACTATATTTCAACGTTTTTTGATGGTTCTGAGCCACCAAACACACTTAAAGCATGCAGAATCGACTCAGAATAGGAAAAGGAGACGTTTAGGTCAATTTTATGCATTCTGGCGTTCGTAGATACAAGAAAACTGTTAAAATTCTTCAGAAACGTCACTTTTGAAGTGTTTTCTTGTA
Source organism: Zophobas morio (assembly GCF_036711695.1). Taxonomy (NCBI): domain Eukaryota; kingdom Metazoa; phylum Arthropoda; class Insecta; order Coleoptera; family Tenebrionidae; genus Zophobas; species Zophobas morio. The sequence goes on along the minus strand of NW_026972394.1, from coordinate 90,678 downwards.
CTTTTAAGCCAATCAGATACCCTATGGGCTCGGAAAGTGCAACGAAACCATCAAATTTTAGCTAGAAACTGTATTTTTGTCGATTTTTATTGAATTTGAACTATATTTCAAAGTTTTTTGATGGTTCTGAGCCACCAAACACACTTAAAGCATGCAGAATCGACTCAGAATAGGAAAAGGAGACGTTTAGGTCAATTTTATGCATTCTGGCGTTCGTAGATACAAGAAAACTGTTAAAATTCTTCAGAAACGTCACTTTTGAAGTGTTTTCTTGTACTTTTAAGCCAATCAGATACCCTACGGGCTCGGAAAGTGCAACGAAACCATCAAATTTTAGCTAGAAACTGTATTTTTGTCGATTTTTATTGAATTTGAACTATATTTCAACGTTTTTTGATGGTTCTGAGCCACCAAACACACTTAAAGCATGCAGAATCGACTCAGAATAGGAAAAGGAGACGTTTAGGTCAATTTTATGCATTCTGGCGTTCGTAGATACAAGAAAACTGTTAAAATTCTTCAGAAACGTCACTTTTGAAGTGTTTTCTTGTACTTTTAAGCCAATCAGATACCCTACGGGCTCGGAAAGTGCAACGAAACCATCAAATTTTAGCTAGAAACTGTATTTTTGTCGATTTTTATTGAATTTGAACTATATTTCAACGTTTTTTGATGGTTCTGAGCCACCAAACACACTTAAAGCATGCAGAATCGACTCAGAATAGGAAAAGGAGACCTTTAGGTCAATTTTATGCATTCTGGCGTTCGTAGATACAAGAAAACTGTTAAAATTCTTCAGAAACGTCACTTTTGAAGTGTTTTCTTGTACTTTTAAGCCAATCAGATACCCTACGGGCTCGGAAAGTGCAACGAAACCATCAAATTTTAGCTAGAAACTGTATTTTTGTCGATTTTTATTGAATTTGAACTATATTTCAAAGTTTTTTGATGGTTCTGAGCCACCAAACACACTTAAAGCATGCAGAATCGACTCAGAATAGGAAAAGGAGAGGTTTAGGTCAATTTTATGCATTCTGGCGTTCGTAGATACAAGAAAACTGTTAAAATTCTTCAGAAACGTAACTTTTGAAGTGTTTTCTTGTACTTTTAAGCCAATCAGATACCCTACGGGCTCGGAAAGTGCAACGAAACCATCAAATGTTAGCTAGAAACTGTATTTTTGTCGATTTTTATTGAATTTGAACTATATTTCAACGTTTTTTGATGGTTCTGAGCCACCAAACACACTTAAAGCATGCAGAATCGACTCAGAATAGGAAAAGGAGACGTTTAGGTCAATTTTATGCATTCTGGCGTTCGTAGATACAAGAAAACTGTTAAAATTCTTCAGAAACGTCACTTTTGAAGTGTTTTCTTGTACTTTTAAGCCAATCAGATACCCTACGGGCTCGGAAAGTGCAACGAAACCATCAAATTTTAGCTAGAAACTGTATTTGTGTCGGTTTTTATTGAATTTGAACTATATTTCAATGTTTTTTGATGGTTCTGAGCCACCAAACACACTTAAAGCATGCAGAATCGACTCAGAATAGGAAAAGGAGACGTTTAGGCCAATTTTATGCATTCTGGCGTTCGTAGATACAAGAAAACTGTTAAAATTCTTCAGAAACGTCACTTTTGAAGTGTTTTCTTGTACTTTTAAGCCAATCAGATACCCTACGGGCTCGGAAAGTGCAACGAAACCATCAAATTTTAGCTAGAAACTGTATTTTTGTCGATTTTTATTGAATTTGAACTATATTTCAACGTTTTTTGATGGTTCTGAGCCACCAAACACACTTAAAGCATGCAGAATCGACTCAGAATAGGAAAAGGAGACGTTTAGGTCAATTTTATGCATTCTGGCGTTCGTAGATACAAGAAAACTGTTAAAATTCTTCAGAAACGTCACTCTTGAAGTGTTTTCTTGTACTTTTAAGCCAATCAGATACCCTACGGGCTCGGAAAGTGCAACGAAACCATCAAATTTTAGCTAGAAACTGTATTTTTGTCGATTTTTATTGAATTTGAACTATATTTCAACGTTTTTTGATGGTTCTGAGCCACCAAACACACTTAAAGCATGCAGAATCGACTCAGAATAGGAAAAGGAGACGTTTAGGTCAATTTTATGCATTCTGGCGTTCGTAGATACAAGAAAACTGTTAAAATTCTTCAGAAACGTCACTTTTGAAGTGTTTTCTTGTACTTTTAAGCCAATCAGATACCCTACGGGCTCGGAAAGTGCAACGAAACCATCAAATTTTAGCTAGAAACTATATTTTTGTCGATTTTTATTGAATTTGAACTATATTTCAACGTTTTTTGATGGTTCTGAGCCACCAAACACACTTAAAGCATGCAGAATCGACTCAGAATAGGAAAAGGAGACGTTTAGGTCAATTTTATGCATTCTGGCGTTCGTAGATACAAGAAAACTGTTAAAATTCTTCAGAAACGTCACTTTTGAAGTGTTTTCTTGTACTTTTAAGCCAATCAGATATCCTACGGGCTCGGAAAGTGCAACGAAACCATCAAATTTTAGCTAGAAACTGTATTTTTGTCGATTTTTATTGAATTTGAACTATATTTCAACGTTTTTTGATGGTTCTGAGCCACCAAACACACTTAAAGCATGCAGAATCGACTCAGAATAGGAAAAGGAGACGTTTAGGTCAATTTTATGCATTCTGGCGTTCGTAGATACAAGAAAACTGTTAAAATTCTTCAGAAACGTCACTTTTGAAGTGTTTTCTTGTACTTTTAAGCCAATCAGATACCCTACGGGCTCGGAAAGTGCAACGAAACCATCAAATTTTAGCTAGAAACTGTATTTTTGTCGATTTTTATTGAATTTGAACTATATTTCAAAGTTTTTTGATGGTTCTGAGCCACCAAACACACTTAAAGCATGCAGAATCGACTCAGAATAGGAAAAGGAGACCTTTAGGTCAATTTTATGCATTCTGGCGTTCGTAGATACAAGAAAACTGTTAAAATTCTTCAGAAACGTCACTTTTGAAGTGTTTTCTTGTACTTTTAAGCCAATCAGATACCCTACGGGCTCGGAAAGTGCAACGAAACCATCAAATTTTAGCTAGAAACTGTATTTTTGTCGATTTTTATTGAATTTGAACTATATTTCAAAGTTTTTTGATGGTTCTGAGCCACCAAACACACTTAAAGCATGCAGAATCGACTCAGAATAGGAAAAGGAGAGGTTTAGGTCAATTTTATGCATTCTGGCGTTCGTAGATACAAGAAAACTGTTAAAATTCTTCAGAAACGTAACTTTTGAAGTGTTTTCTTGTACTTTTAAGCCAATCAGATACCCTACGGGCTCGGAAAGTGCAACGAAACCATCAAATGTTAGCTAGAAACTGTATTTTTGTCGATTTTTATTGAATTTGAACTATATTTCAACGTTTTTTGATGGTTCTGAGCCACCAAACACACTTAAAGCATGCAGAATCGACTCAGAATAGGAAAAGGAGACGTTTAGGTCAATTTTATGCATTCTGGCGTTCGTAGATACAAGAAAACTGTTAAAATTCTTCAGAAACGTCACTTTTGAAGTGTTTTCTTGTACTTTTAAGCCAATCAGATACCCTACGGGCTCGGAAAGTGCAACGAAACCATCAAATTTTAGCTAGAAACTGTATTTGTGTCGGTTTTTATTGAATTTGAACTATATTTCAATGTTTTTTGATGGTTCTGAGCCACCAAACACACTTAAAGCATGCAGAATCGACTCAGAATAGGAAAAGGAGACGTTTAGGCCAATTTTATGCATTCTGGCGTTCGTAGATACAAGAAAACTGTTAAAATTCTTCAGAAACGTCACTTTTGAAGTGTTTTCTTGTACTTTTAAGCCAATCAGATACCCTACGGGCTCGGAAAGTGCAACGAAACCATGAAATTTTAGCTAGAAACTGTATTTTTGTCGATTTTTATTGAATTTGAACTATATTTCAACGTTTTTTGATGGTTCTGAGCCACCAAACACACTTAAAGCATGCAGAATCGACTCAGAATAGGAAAAGGAGACGTTTAGGTCAATTTTATGCATTCTGGCGTTCGTAGATACAAGAAAACTGTTAAAATTCTTCAGAAACGTCACTCTTGAAGTGTTTTCTTGTACTTTTAAGCCAATCAGATACCCTACGGGCTCGGAAAGTGCAACGAAACCATCAAATTTTAGCTAGAAACTGTATTTTTGTCGATTTTTATTGAATTTGAACTATATTTCAACGTTTTTTGATGGTTCTGAGCCACCAAACACACTTAAAGCATGCAGAATCGACTCAGAATAGGAAAAGGAGACGTTTAGGTCAATTTTATGCATTCTGGCGTTCGTAGATACAAGAAAACTGTTAAAATTCTTCAGAAACGTCACTTTTGAAGTGTTTTCTTGTACTTTTAAGCCAATCAGATACCCTACGGGCTCGGAAAGTGCAACGAAACCATCAAATTTTAGCTAGAAACTATATTTTTGTCGATTTTTATTGAATTTGAACTATATTTCAACGTTTTTTGATGGTTCTGAGCCACCAAACACACTTAAAGCATGCAGAATCGACTCAGAATAGGAAAAGGAGACGTTTAGGTCAATTTTATGCATTCTGGCGTTCGTAGATACAAGAAAACTGTTAAAATTCTTCAGAAACGTCACTTTTGAAGTGTTTTCTTGTACTTTTAAGCCAATCAGATATCCTACGGGCTCGGAAAGTGCAACGAAACCATCAAATTTTAGCTAGAAACTGTATTTTTGTCGATTTTTATTGAATTTGAACTATATTTCAACGTTTTTTGATGGTTCTGAGCCACCAAACACACTTAAAGCATGCAGAATCGACTCAGAATAGGAAAAGGAGACGTTTAGGTCAATTTTATGCATTCTGGCGTTCGTAGATACAAGAAAACTGTTAAAATTCTTCAGAAACGTCACTTTTGAAGTGTTTTCTTGTACTTTTAAGCCAATCAGATACCCTACGGGCTCGGAAAGTGCAACGAAACCATCAAATTTTAGCTAGAAACTGTATTTTTGTCGATTTTTATTGAATTTGAACTATATTTCAACGTTTTTTGATGGTTCTGAGCCACCAAACACACTTAAAGCATGCAGAATCGACTCAGAATAGGAAAAGGAGACGTTTAGGTCAATTTTATGCATTCTGGCGTTCGTAGATACAAGAAAACTGTTAAAATTCTTCAGAAACGTCACTTTTGAAGTGTTTTCTTGTACTTTTAAGCCAATCAGATACCCTACGGGCTCGGAAAGTGCAACGAAACCATCAAATTGTAGCTAGAAACTGTATTTTTGTCGATTTTTATTGAATTTGAACTATATTTCAACGTTTTTTGATGGTTCTGAGCCACCAAACACACTTAAAGCATGCAGAATCGACTCAGAATAGGAAAAGGAGAAGTTTAGGTCAATTTTATGCATTCTGGCGTTCGTAGATACAAGAAAACTGTTAAAATTCTTCAGAAACGTCACTTTTGAAGTGTTTTCTTGTACTTTTAAGCCAATCAGATACCCTACGGGCTCGGAAAGTGCAACGAAACCATCAAATTTTAGCTAGAAACTGTATTTTTGTCGATTTTTATTGAATTTGAACTATATTTCAACGTTTTTTGATGGTTCTGAGCCACCAAACACACTTAAAGCATGCAGAATCGACTCAGAATAGGAAAAGGAGACGTTTAGGTCAATTTTATGCATTCTGGCGTTCGTAGATACAAGAAAACTGTTAAAATTTTTCAGAAACGTCACTTTTGAAGTGTTTTCTTGTACTTTTAAGCCAATCAGATACCCTACGGGCTCGGAAAGTGCAACGAAACCATCAAATTTTAGCTAGAAGCTGTATTTTTGTCGATTTTTATTGAATTTGAACTATATTTCAACGTTTTTTGATGGTTCTGAGCCACCAAACACACTTAAAGCATGCAGAATCGACTCAGAATAGGAAAAGGAGACGTTTAGGTCAATTTTATGCATTCTGGCGTTCTTAGATACAAGAAAACTGTTAAAATTCTTCAGAAACGTCACTTTTGAAGTGTTTTCTTGTACTTTTAAGCCAATCAGATACCCTACGGGCTCGGAAAGTGCAAGGAAACCATCAAATTTTAGCTAGAAACTGTATTTTTGTCGATTTTTATTGAATTTGAACTATATTTCAACGTTTTTTGATGGCTCTGAGCCACCAAACACACTTAAAGCATGCAGAATCGACTCAGAATAGGAAAAGGAGACGTTTAGGTCAATTTTATGCATTTTGGCGTTCGTAGATACAAGAAAACTGTTAAAATTCTTCAGAAACGTCACTTTTGAAGTGTTTTCTTGTACTTTTAAGCCAATCAGATACCCTACGGGCTCGGAAAGTGCAACGAAACCATCAAATTTTAGCTAGAAACTGTATTTTTGTCGATTTTTATTGAATTTGAACTATATTTCAACGTTTTTTGATGGTTCTGAGCCACCAAACACACTTAAAGCATGCAGAATCGACTCAGAATAGGAAAAGGAGACGTTTAGGTCAATTTTATGCATTCTGGCGTTCGTAGATACAAGAAAACTGTTAAAATTCTTCAGAAACGTCACTTTTGAAGTGTTTTCTTGTACTTTTAAGCCAATCAGATACCCTACGGGCTCGGAAAGTGCAACGAAACCATCAAATTTTAGCTAGAAACTGTATTTTTGTCGATTTTTATTGAATTTGAACTATATTTCAACGTTTTTTGATGGTTCTGAGCCACCAAACACACTTAAAGCATGCAGAATCGACTCAGAATAGGAAAAGGAGACGTTTAGGTCAATTTTATGCATTCTGGCGTTCGTAGATACAAGAAAACTGTTAAAATTCTTCAGAAACGTCACTTTTGAAGTGTTTTCTTGTACTTTTAAGCCAATCAGATACCCTACGGGCTCGGAAAGTGCAACGAAACCATCAAATTTTAGCTAGAAACTGTATTTTTGTCGATTTTTATTGAATTTGAACTATATTTCAACGTTTTTTGATGGTTCTGAGCCACCAAACACACTTAAAGCATGCAGAATCGACTCAGAATAGGAAAAGGAGACGTTTAGGTCAATTTTATGCATTCTGGCGTTCGTAGATACAAGAAAACTGTTAAAATTCTTCAGAAACGTCACTTTTGAAGTGTTTTCTTGTACTTTTAAGCCAATCAGATACCCTACGGGCTCGGAAAGTGCAACGAAACCATCAAATTTTAGCTAGAAACTGTATTTTTGTCGATTTTTATTGAATTTGAACTATATTTCAACGTTTTTTGATGGTTCTGAGCCACCAAACACACTTAAAGCATGCAGAATCGACTCAGAATAGGAAAAGGAGACGTATAGGTCAATTTTATGCATTCTGGCGTTCGTAGAAACAAGAAAACTGTTAAAATTCTTCAGAAACGTCACTTTTGAAGTGTTTTCTTGCACTTTTAAGCCAATCAGATACCCTATGGGCTCGGAAAGTGCAACGAAACCATCAAATTTTAGCTAGAAACTGTATTTTTGTCGATTTTTATTGAATTTGAACTATATTTCAACGTTTTTTGATGGTTCTGAGCCACCAAACACACTTAAAGCATGCAGAATCGACTCAGAATAGGAAAAGGAGACGTTTAGGTCAATTTTATGCATTCTGGCGTTCGTAGATACAAGAAAACTGTTAAAATTCTTCAGAAACGTCACTTTTGAAGTGTTTTCTTGTACTTTTAAGCCAATCAGATACCCTACGGGCTCGGAAAGTGCAACGAAACCATCAAATTTTAGCTAGAAACTGTATTTTTGTCGATTTTTATTGAATTTGAACTATATTTCAACGTTTTTTGATGGTTCTGAGCCACCAAACACACTTAAAGCATGCAGAATCGACTCAGAATAGGAAAAGGAGACGTTTAGGTCAATTTTATGCATTCTGGCGTTCGTAGATACAAGAAAACTGTTAAAATTCTTCAGAAACGTCACTTTTGAAGTGTTTTCTTGTACTTTTAAGCCAATCAAATACCCTATGGGTTCGGAAAGTGCAACGAAACCATCAAATTTTAGCTAGAAACTGTATTTTTGTCGATTTTAATTGAATTTGAACTATATTTCAACGTTTTTTGATGGTTCTGAGCCACCAAACACACTTAAAGCATGCAGAATCGACTCAGAATAGGAAAAGGAGACGTTTAGGTCAATTTTATGCATTCTGGCGTTCGTAGATACAAGAAAACTGTTAAAATTCTTCAGAAACGTCACTTTTGAAGTGTTTTCTTGTACTTTTAAGCCAATCAGATACCCTACGGGCTCGGAAAGTGCAACGAAACCATCAAATTTTAGCTAGAAACTGTATTTTTGTCGATTTTTATTGAATTTGAACTATATTTCAACGTTTTTTGATGGTTCTGAGCCACCAAACACACTCAAAGCATGCAGAATCGACTCAGAATAGAAAAAGGAGACGTTTAGGTCAATTTTATGCATTCTGGCGTTCGTAGATACAAGAAAACTGTTAAAATTCTTCAGAAACGTCACTTTTGAAGTGTTTTCTTGTACTTTTAAGCCAATCAGATACCCTACGGGCTCGGAAAGTGCAACGAAACCATCAAATTTTAGCTAGAAACTGTATTTTTGTCGATTTTTATTGAATTTGAACTATATTTCAACGTTTTTTGATGGTTCTGAGCCACCAAACACACTTAAAGCATGCAGAATCGAGTCAGAATAGGAAAAGGAGACGTTTAGGTCAATTTTATGCATTCTGGCGTTCGTAGATACAAGAAAACTGTTAAAATTCTTCAGAAACGTCACTTTTGAAGTGTTTTCTTGTACTTTTAAGCCAATCAGATACCCTACGGGCTCGGAAAGTGCAACGAAACCATCAAATTTTAGCTAGAAACTGTATTTTTGTCGATTTTTATTGAATTTGAACTATATTTCAACGTTTTTTGATGGTTCTGAGCCACCAAACACACTTAAAGCATGCAGAATCGACTCAGAATAGTAAAAGGAGACGTTTAGGTCAATTTTAAGCATTCTGGCGTTCGTAGATAAAAGAAAACTGTTAAAATTCTTCAGAAACGTCACTTTTGAAATGTTTTCTTGTACTTTTAAGCCAATCAGATACCCGACGGGCTCGGAAAGTGCAACGAAACCATCAAATTTTAGCTAGAAACTGTATTTTTGTCGATTTTTATTGAATTTGAACTATATTTCAACGTTTTTTGATGGTTCTGAGCCACCAAACACACTTAAAGCATGCAGAATCGACTCAGAATAGGAAAAGGAGACGTTTAGGTCAAATTTATGCATTCTGGCGTTCGTAGATACAAGAAAACTGTTAAAATTCTTCAGAAACGTCACTTTTGAAGTGTTTTCTTGTACTTTTAAGCCAATCAGATACCCTACGGGCTCGGAAAGTGCAACGAAACCATCAAATTTTAGCTAGAAACTGTATTTTTGTCGATTTTTATTGAATTTGAACTATATTTCAACGTTTTTTGATGGTTCTGAGCCACCAAACACACTTAAAGCATGCAGAATCGACTCAGAATAGGAAAAGGAGACGTTTAGGTCAATTTTATGCATTCTGGCGTTCGTAGATACAAGAAAACTGTTAAAATTCTTCAGAAACGTCACTTTTGAAGTGTTTTCTTGTACTTTGAAGCCAATCAGATACCCTACGGGCTCGGAAAGTGCAACGAAACCATCAAATTTTAGCTAGAAACTGTATTTTTGTCGATTTTTATTGAATTTGAACTATATTTCAACGTTTTTTGATGGTTCTGAGCCACCAAACACACTTAAAGCATGCAGAATCGACTCAGAATAGGAAAAGGAGACGTTTAGGTCAATTTTATGCATTCTGGCGTTCGTAGATACAAGAAAACTGTTAAAATTCTTCAGAAACGTCACTTTTGAAGTGTTTTCTTGTACTTTTAAGCCAATCAGATACCCTACGGGCTCGGAAAGTGCAACGAAACCATCAAATTTTAGCTAGAAACTGTATTTTTGTCGATTTTTATTGAATTTGAACTATATTTCAACGTTTTTTGATGGTTCTGAGCCACCAAACACACTTAAAGCATGCAGAATCGACTCAGAATAGGAAAAGGAGACGTTTAGGTCAATTTTATGCATTCTGGCGTTCGTAGATACAAGAAGACTGTTAAAATTCTTCAGAAACGTCACTTTTGAAGTGTTTTCTTGTACTTTTAAGCCAATCAGATACCCTACGGGCTCGGAAAGTGCAACGAAACCATCAAATTTTAGCTAGAAACTGTATTTTTGTCGATTTTTATTGAATTTGAACTATATTTCAACGTTTTTTGATGGTTCTGAGCCACCAAACACACTTAAAGCATGCAGAATCGACTCAGAATAGGAAAAGGAGACGTTTAGGTCAATTTTATGCATTCTGGCGTTCGTAGATACAAGAAAACTGTTAAAATTCTTCAGAAACGTCACTATTGAAGTGTTTTCTTGTACTTTTAAGCCAATCAGATACCCTACGGGCTCGGAAAGTGCAACGAAACCATCAAATTTTAGCTAGAAACTGTATTTTTGTCGATTTTTATTGAATTTGAACTATATTTCAACGTTTTTTGATGGTTATGAGCCACCAAACACACTTAAAGCATGCAGAATCGACTCAGAATAGGAAAAGGAGACGTTTAGGTCAATTTTATGCATTCTGGCGTTCGTAGATACAAGAAAACTGTTAAAATTCTTCAGAAACGTCACTTTTGAAGTGTTTTCTTGTACTTTTAAGCCAATCAGATACCCTACGGGCTCGGAAAGTGCAACGAAACCATCAAATTTTAGCTAGAAACTGTATTTTTGTCGATTTTTATTGAATTTGAACTATATTTCAACGTTTTTTGATGGTTCTGAGCCACCAAACACACTTAAAGCATGCAGAATCGACTCAGAATAGGAAAAGGAGACGTTTAGGTCAATTTTATGCATTCTGGCGTTCGTAGATACAAGAAAACTGTTAAAATTCTTCAGAAACGTCACTTTTGAAGTGTTTTCTTGTACTTTTAAGCCAATCAGATACCCTACGGGCTCGGAAAGTGCAACGAAACCATCAAATTTTAGCTAGAAACTGTATTTTTGTCGATTTTTATTGAATTTGAACTATATTTCAACGTTTTTTGATGGTTCTGAGCCACCAAACACACTTAAAGCATGCAGAATCGACTCAGAATAGGAAAAGGAGACGTTTAGGTCAATTTTATGCATTCTGGCGTTCGTAGATACAAGAAAACTGTTAAAATTCTTCAGAAACGTCACTTTTGAAGTGTTTTCTTGTACTTTTAAGCCAATCAGATACCCTATGGGCTCGGCAAGTGCAACGAAACCATCAAATTTTAGCTGGAAACTGTATTTTTGTCGATTTTAATTGAATTTGAACTATATTTCAACGTTTTTTGATGGTTCTGAGCCACCAAACACACTTAAAGCATGCAGAATCGACTCAGAATAGGAAAAGGAGACGTTTAGGTCAATTTTATGCATTCTGGCGTTCGTAGATACAAGAAAACTGTTAAAATTCTTCAGAAACGTCACTTTTGAAGTGTTTTCTTGTACTTTTAAGCCAATCAGATACCCTACGGGCTCGGAAAGTGCAACGAAACCATCAAATTTTAGCTAGAAGCTGTATTTTTGTCGATTTTTATTGAATTTGAACTATATTTCAACGTTTTTTGATGGTTCTGAGCCACCAAACACACTTAAAGCATGCAGAATCGACTCAGAATAGAAAAAGGAGACGTTTAGGTCAATTTTATGCATTCTGGCGTTCGTAGATACAAGAAAACTGTTAAAATTCTTCAGAAACGTCACTTTTGAAGTGTTTTCTTGTACTTTTAAGCCAATCAGATACCCTACGGGCTCGGAAAGTGCAACGAAACCATCAAATTTTAGCTAGAAACTGTATTTTTGTCGATTTTTATTGAATTTGAACTATATTTCAACGTTTTTTGATGGTTCTGAGCCACCAAACACACTTAAAGCATGCAGAATCGACTCAGAATAGGAAAAGGAGACGTTTAGGTCAATTTTATGCATTCTGGCGTTCGTAGATACAAGAAAACTGTTAAAATTCTTCAGAAACGTCACTTTTGAAGTGTTTTCTTGTACTTTTAAGCCAATCAGATACCCTACGGGCTCGGAAAGTGCAACGAAACCATCAAATTTTAGCTAGAAACTGTATTTTTGTCGATTTTTATTGAATTTGAACTATATTTCAACGTTTTTTGATGGTTCTGAGCCACCAAACACACTTAAAGCATGCAGAATCGACTCAGAATAGGAAAAGGAGACGTTTAGGTCAATTTTAAGCATTCTGGCGTTCGTAGATAAAAGAAAACTGTTAAAATTCTTCAGAAACGTCACTTTTGAAATGTTTTCTTGTACTTTTAAGCCAATCAGATACCCTACGGGCTCGGAAAGTGCAACGAAACCATCAAATTTTAGCTAGAAACTGTATTTTTGTCGATTTTTATTGAATTTGAACTATATTTCAACGTTTTTTGATGGTTCTGAGCCACCAAACACACTTAAAGCATGCAGAATCGACTCAGAATAGGAAAAGGAGACGTTTAGGTCAATTTTATGCATTCTGGCGTTCGTAGATACAAGAAAACTGTTAAAATTCTTCAGAAACGTCACTTTTGAAGTGTTTTCTTGTACTTTTAAGCCAATCAGATACCCTACGGGCTCGGAAAGTGCAACGAAACCATCAAATTTTAGCTAGAAACTGTATTTTTGTCGATTTTTATTGAATTTGAACTATATTTCAACGTTTTTTGATGGTTCTGAGCCACCAAACACACTTAAAGCATGCAGAATCGACTCAGAATAGGAAAAGGAGACGTTTAGGTCAATTTTATGCATTCTGGCGTTCGTAGATACAAGAAAACTGTTAAAATTCTTCAGAAACGTCACTTTTGAAGTGTTTTCTTGTACTTTGAAGCCAATCAGATACCCTACGGGCTCGGAAAGTGCAACGAAACCATCAAATTTTAGCTAGAAACTGTATTTTTGTCGATTTTTATTGAATTTGAACTATATTTCAACGTTTTTTGATGGTTCTGAGCCACCAAACACACTTAAAGCATGCAGAATCGACTCAGAATAGGAAAAGGAGACGTTTAGGTCAATTTTATGCATTCTGGCGTTCGTAGATACAAGAAAACTGTTAAAATTCTTCAGAAACGTCACTTTTGAAGTGTTTTCTTGTACTTTTAAGCCAATCAGATACCCTACGGGCTCGGAAAGTGCAACGAAACCATCAAATTTTAGCTAGAAACTGTATTTTTGTCGATTTTTATTGAATTTGAACTATATTTCAACGTTTTTTGATGGTTCTGAGCCACCAAACACACTTAAAGCATGCAGAATCGACTCAGAATAGGAAAAGGAGACGTTTAGGTCAATTTTATGCATTCTGGCGTTCGTAGATACAAGAAAACTGTTAAAATTCTTCAGAAACGTCACTATTGAAGTGTTTTCTTGTACTTTTAAGCCAATCAGATACCCTACGGGCTCGGAAAGTGCAACGAAACCATCAAATTTTAGCTAGAAACTGTATTTTTGTCGATTTTTATTGAATTTGAACTATATTTCAACGTTTTTTGATGGTTATGAGCCACCAAACACACTTAAAGCATGCAGAATCGACTCAGAATAGGAAAAATAGACGTTTAGGTCAATTTTATGCATTCTGGCGTTCGTAGATACAAGAAAACTGTTAAAATTCTTCAGAAACGTCACTTTTGAAGTGTTTTCTTGTACTTTTAAGCCAATCAGATACCCTACGGGCTCGGAAAGTGCAACGAAACCATCAAATTTTAGCTAGAAACTGTATTTTTGTCGATTTTTATTGAATTTGAACTATATTTCAACGTTTTTTGATGGTTCTGAGCCACCAAACACACTTAAAGCATGCAGAATCGACTCAGAATAGGAAAAGGAGACGTTTAGGTCAATTTTATGCATTCTGGCGTTCGTAGATACAAGAAAACTGTTAAAATTCTTCAGAAACGTCACTTTTGAAGTGTTTTCTTGTACTTTTAAGCCAATCAGATACCCTACGGGCTCGGAAAGTGCAACGAAACCATCAAATTTTAGCTAGAAACTGTATTTTTGTCGATTTTTATTGAATTTGAACTATATTTCAAAGTTTTTTGATGGTTCTGAGCCACCAAACACACTTAAAGCATGCAGAATCGACTCAGAATAGGAAAAGGAGACGTTTAGGTCAAATTTATGCATTCTGGCGTTCGTAGATACAAGAAAACTGTTAAAATTCTTCAGAAACGTCACTTTTGAAGTGTTTTCTTGTACTTTGAAGCCAATCAGATACCCTACGGGCTCGGAAAGTGCAACGAAACCATCAAATTTTAGCTAGAAACTGTATTTTTGTCGATTTTTATTGAATTTGAACTATATTTCAACGTTTTTTGATGGTTCTGAGCCACCAAACACACTTAAAGCATGCAGAATCGACTCAGAATAGGAAAAGGAGACGTTTAGGTCAATTTTATGCATTCTGGCGTTCGTAGATACAAGAAAACTGTTAAAATTCTTCAAAAACGTCACTTTTGAAGTGTTTTCTTGTACTTTTAAGCCAATCAGATACTCTACGGGCTCGGAAAGTGCAACGAAACCATCAAATTTTAGCTAGAAACTGTATTTTTGTCGATTTTTATTGAATTTGAACTATATTTCAACGTTTTTTGATGGTTCTGAGCCACCAAACACACTTAAAGCATGCAGAATCGACTTAGAATAGGAAAAGGAGACGTTTAGGTCAATTTTATGCATTCTGGCGTTCGTAGATACAAGAAGACTGTTAAAATTCTTCAGAAACGTCACTTTTGAAGTGTTTTCTTGTACTTTTAAGCCAATCAGATACCCTACGGGCTCGGAAAGTGCAACGAAACCATCAAATTTTAGCTAGAAACTGTATTTTTGTCGATTTTTATTGAATTTGAACTATATTTCAACGTTTTTTGATGGTTCTGAGCCACCAAACACACTTAAAGCATGCAGAATCGACTCAGAAAAGGAAAAGGAGACGTTTAGGTCAATTTTATGCATTCTGGCGTTCGTAGATACAAGAAAACTGTTAAAATTCTTCAGAAACGTCACTATTGAAGTGTTTTCTTGTACTTTTAAGACAATCAGATACCCTACGGGCTCGGAAAGTGCAACGAAACCATCAAATTTTAGCTAGAAACTGTATTTTTGTCGATTTTTATTGAATTTGAACTATATTTCAACGTTTTTTGATGGTTATGAGCCACCAAACACACTTAAAGCATGCAGAATCGACTCAGAATAGGAAAAGGAGACGTTTAGGTCAATTTTATGCATTCTGGCGTTCGTAGATACAAGAAAACTGTTAAAATTCTTCAGAAACGTCACTTTTGAAGTGTTTTCTTGTACTTTTAAGCCAATCAGATACCCTACGGGCTCGGAAAGTGCAACGAAACCATCAAATTTTAGCTAGAAACTGTATTTTTGTCGATTTTTATTGAATTTGAACTATATTTCAACGTTTTTTGATGGTTCTGAGCCACCAAACACACTTAAAGCATGCAGAATCGACTCAGAATAGGAAAAGGAGACGTTTAGGTCAATTTTATGCATTCTGGCGTTCGTAGATACAAGAAAACTGTTAAAATTCTTCAGAAACGTCACTTTTGAAGTGTTTTCTTGTACTTTTAAGCCAATCAGATACCCTACGGGCTCGGAAAGTGCAACGAAACCATCAAATTGTAGCTAGAAACTGTATTTTTGTCGATTTTTATTGAATTTGAACTATATTTCAACGTTTTTTGATGGTTCTGAGCCACCAAACACACTTAAAGCATGCAGAATCGACTCAGAATAGGAAAAGGAGACGTTTAGGTCAAATTTATGCATTCTGGCGTTCGTAGATACAAGAAAACTGTTAAAATTCTTCAGAAACTTCACTTTTGAAGTGTTTTCTTGTACTTTTAAGCCAATCAGATACCCTACGGGCTCGGAAAGTGCAACGAAACCATCAAATTTTAGCTAGAAACTGTATTTTTGTCGATTTTTATTGAATTTGAACTATATTTCAACGTTTTTTGATGGTTCTGAGCCACCAAACACACTTAAAGCATGCAGAATCGACTCAGAATAGGAAAAGGAGACGTTTAGGTCAATTTTATGCATTCTGGCGTTCGTAGGTACAAGAAAACTGTTAAAATTCTTCAGAAACGTCACTTTTGAAGTGTTTTCTTGTACTTTTAAGCCAATCAGATACCCTACGGGCTCGGAAAGTGCAACGAAACCATCAAATTTTAGCTAGAAACTGTATTTTTGTCGATTTTTATTGAATTTGAACTATATTTCAACGTTTTTTGATGGTTCTGAGCCACCAAACACACTTAAAGCATGCAGAATCAACTCAGAATAGGAAAAGGAGACGTTTAGGTCAATTTTATGCATTCTGGCGTTCGTAGATACAAGAAAACTGTTAAAATTCTTCAGAAACGTCACTTTTGAAGTGTTTTCTTGTACTTTTAAGCCAATCAGATACCCTACGGGCTCGGAAAGTGCAACGAAACCATCAAATTTTAGCTAGAAACTGTATTTTTGTCGATTTTTATTGAATTTGAACTATATTTCAACGTTTTTTGATGGTTCTGAGCCACCAAACACACTTAAAGCATGCGGAATCGACTCAGAATAGGAAAAGGAGACGTTTAGGTCAATTTTATGCATTCTGGCTTTCGTAGATACAAGAAAACTGTTAAAATTCTTCAGAAACGTCACTTTTGAAGTGTTTTCTTGTACTTTTAAGCCAATCAGATACCCTACGGGCTCGGAAAGTGCAACGAAACCATCAAATTTTAGCTAGAAACTGTATTTTTGTCGATTTTTATTGAATTTGAACTATATTTCAACGTTTTTTGATGGTTCTGAGCCACCAAACACACTTAAAGCATGCAGAATCGACTCAGAATAGGAAAAGGAGACGTTTAGGTCAATTTTATGCATTCTGGCGTTCGTAGATACAAGAAAACTGTTAAAATTCTTCAGAAACGTCACTTTTGAAGTGTTTTCTTGTACTTTTAAGCCAATCAGATACCCTACGGGCTCGGAAAGTGCAACGAAACCATCAAATTGTAGCTAGAAACTGTATTTTTGTCGATTTTTATTGAATTTGAACTATATTTCAACGTTTTTTGATGGTTCTGAGCCACCAAACACACTTAAAGCATGCAGAATCGACTCAGAATAGGAAAAGGAGACGTTTAGGTCAAATTTATGCATTCTGGCGTTCGTAGATACAAGAAAACTGTTAAAATTCTTCAGAAACGTCACTTTTGAAGTGTTTTCTTGTACTTTTAAGCCAATCAGATACCCTACGGGCTCGGAAAGTGCAACGAAACCATCAAATTTTAGCTAGAAACTGTATTTTTGTCGATTTTTATTGAATTTGAACTATATTTCAACGTTTTTTGATGGTTCTGAGCCACCAAACACACTTAAAGCATGCAGAATCGACTCAGAATAGGAAAAGGAGACGTTTAGGTCAATTTTATGCATTCTGCCGTTCGTAGGTACAAGAAAACTGTTAAAATTCTTCAGAAACGTCACTTTTGAAGTGTTTTCTTGTACTTTTAAGCCAATCAGATACCCTACGGGCTCGGAAAGTGCAACGAAACCATCAAATTTTAGCTAGAAACTGTATTTTTGTCGATTTTTATTGAATTTGAACTATATTTCAACGTTTTTTGATGGTTCTGAGCCACCAAACACACTTAAAGCATGCAGAATCGACTCAGAATAGGAAAAGGAGACGTTTAGGTCAATTTTATGCATTCTGGCGTTCGTAGATACAAGAAAACTGTTAAAATTCTTCAGAAACGTCACTTTTGAAGTGTTTTCTTGTACTTTTAAGCCAATCAGATACCCTACGGGCTCGGAAAGTGCAACGAAACCATCAAATTTTAGCTAGAAACTGTATTTTTGTCGATTTTTATTGAATTTGAACTATATTTCAACGTTTTTTGATGGTTCTGAGCCACCAAACACACTTAAAGCATGCGGAATCGACTCAGAATAGGAAAAGGAGACGTTTAGGTCAATTTTATGCATTCTGGCTTTCGTAGATACAAGAAAACTGTTAAAATTCTTCAGAAACGTCACTTTTGAAGTGTTTTCTTGTACTTTTAAGCCAATCAGATACCCTACGGGCTCGGAAAGTGCAACGAAACCATCAAATTTTAGCTAGAAACTGTATTTTTGTCGATTTTTATTGAATTTGAACTATATTTCAACGTTTTTTGATGGTTCTGAGCCACCAAACACACTTAAAGCATGCAGAATCGACTCAGAATAGGAAAAGGAGACGTTTAGGTCAATTTTATGCATTCTGGCGTTCGTAGATACAAGAAAACTGTTAAAATTCTTCAGAAACGTCACTTTTGAAGTGTTTTCTTGTACTTTTAAGCCAATCAGATACCCTACGGGCTCGGAAAGTGCAACGAAACCATCAAATTTTAGCTAGAAACTGTATTTTTGTCGATTTTTATTGAATTTGAACTATATTTCAACGTTTTTTGATGGTTCTGAGCCACCAAACACACTTAAAGCATGCAGAGTCGACTCAGAATAGGAAAAGGAGACGTTTAGGTCAATTTTATGCATTCTGGCGTTCGTAGATACAAGAAAACTGTTAAAATTCTTCAGAAACTTCACTTTTGAAGTGTTTTCTTGTACTTTTAAGCCAATCAGATACCCTACGGGCTCGGAAAGTGCAACGAAACCATCAAATTTTAGCTAGAAACTGTATTTTTGTCGATTTTTATTGAATTTGAACTATATTTCAACGTTTTTTGATGGTTCTGAGCCACCAAACACACTTAAAGCATGCAGAATCGACTCAGAATAGGAAAAGGAGACGTTTAGGTCAATTTTATGCATTCTGGCGTTCGTAGATACAAGAAAACTGTTAAAATTCTTCAGAAACGTCACTTTTCAAGTGTTTTCTTGTACTTTTAAGCCAATCAGATACCCTACGGGCTCGGAAAGTGCAACGAAACCATCAAATTTTAGCTAGAAACTGTATTTTTGTCGATTTTTATTGAATTTGAACTATATTTCAACGTTTTTTGATGGTTCTGAGCCACCAAACACACTTAAAGCATGCAGAGTCGACTCAGAATAGGAAAAGGAGACGTTTAGGTAAATTTTATGCATTCTGGCGTTCGTAGATACAAGAAAACTGTTAAAATTCTTCAGAAACTTCACTTTTGAAGTGTTTTCTTGTACTTTTAAGCCAATCAGATACCCTACGGGCTCGGAAAGTGCAACGAAACCATCAAATTTTAGCTAGAAACTGTATTTTTGTCGATTTTTATTGAATTTGAACTATATTTCAACGTTTTTTGATGGTTCTGAGCCACCAAACACACTTAAAGCATGCAGAATCGACTCAGAATAGGAAAATGAGACGTTTAGGTCAATTTTATGCATTCTGGCGTTCGTAGATACAAGAAAACTGTTAAAATTCTTCAGAAACGTCACTTTTGAAGTGTTTTCTTGTACTTTTAAGCCAATCAGATACCCTACGGGCTCGGAAAGTGCAACGAAACCATCAAATTTTAGCTAGAAACTGTATTTTTGTCGATTTTTATTGAATTTGAACTATATTTCAACGTTTTTTGATGGTTCTGAGCCACCAAACACACTTAAAGCATGCAGAATCGACTCAGAATAGGAAAAGGGGACGTTTAGGTCAATTTTATGCATTCTGGCGTTCGTAGATACAAGAAAACTGTTAAAATTCTTCAGAAACGTCACTTTTGAAGTGTTTTCTTGTACTTTTAAGCCAATCAGATACCCTACGGGCTCGGAAAGTGCAACGAAACCATCAAATTTTAGCTAGAAACTGTATTTTTGTCGATTTTTATTGAATTTGAACTATATTTCAACGTTTTTTGATGGTTCTGAGCCACCAAACACACTTAAAGCATGCAGAATCGACTCAGAATAGGAAAAGGAGACGTTTAGGTCAATTTTATGCATTCTGGCGTTCGTAGATACAAGAAAACTGTTAAAATTCTTCAGAAACGTCACTTTTGAAGTGTTTTCTTGTACTTTTAAGCCAATCAGATACCCTACGGGCTCGGAAAGTGCAACGAAACCTTCAAATTTTAGCTAGAAACTGTATTTTTGTCGATTTTTATTGAATTTGAACTATATTTCAACGTTTTTTGATGGTTCTGAGCCACCAAACACACTTAAAGCATGCAGAATCGACTCAGAATAGGAAAAGGAGACGTTTAGGTCAATTTTATGCATTCTGGCGTTCGTAGATACAAGAAAACTGTTAAAATTCTTCAGAAACGTCACTTTTGAAGTGTTTTCTTGTACTTTTAAGCCAATCAGATACCCTACGGGCTCGGAAAGTGCAACGAAACCATCAAATTTTAGCTAGAAACTGTATTTTTGTCGATTTTTATTGAATTTGAACTATATTTCAACGTTTTTTGATGGTTCTGAGCCACCAAACACACTTAAAGCATGCAGAATCGACTCAGAATAGGAAAAGGAGACGTTTAGGTCAATTTTATGCATTCTGGCGTTCGTAGATACAAGAAAACTGTTAAAATTCTTCAGAAACGTCACTTTTGAAGTGTTTTCTTGTACTTTTAAGCCAATCAGATACCCTACGGGCTCGGAAAGTGCAACGAAACCATCAAATTTTAGCTAGAAACTGTATTTTTGTCGATTTTTATTGAATTTGAACTATATTTCAACGTTTTTTGATGGTTCTGAGCCACCAAACACACTTAAAGCATGCAGAATCGACTCAGAATAGGAAAAGGAGACGTTTAGGTCAATTTTATGCATTCTGGCGTTCGTAGATACAAGAAAACTGTTAAAATTCTTCAGAAACGTCACTTTTGAAGTGTTTTCTTGTACTTTTAAGCCAATCAGATAACCTACGGGCTCGGAAAGTGCAACGAAACCATCAAATTTTAGCTAGAAACTGTATTTTTGTCGATTTTTATTGAATTTGAACTATATTTCAACGTTTTTTGATGGTTCTGAGCCACCAAACACACTTAAAGCATGCAGAATCGACTCAGAATAGGAAAAGGAGACGTTTAGGTCAATTTTATGCATTCTGGCGTTCGTAGATACAAGAAAACTGTTAAAATTCTTCAGAAACGTCACTTTT
The DNA here is from genome assembly GCF_036711695.1 of Zophobas morio. NCBI lineage: Eukaryota > Metazoa > Arthropoda > Insecta > Coleoptera > Tenebrionidae > Zophobas > Zophobas morio. Next base: position 69,442 of record NW_026972394.1, on the reverse strand, counting down.
GAAGTGTTTTCTTGTACTTTTAAGCCAATCAGATACCCTACGGGCTCGGAAAGTGCAACGAAACCATCAAATTTTAGCTAGAAACTGTATTTTTGTCGATTTTTATTGAATTTGAACTATATTTCAACGTTTTTTGATGGTTCTGAGCCACCAAACACACTTAAAGCATGCAGAATCGACTCAGAATAGGAAAAGGAGACGTTTAGGTCAATTTTATGCATTCTGGCGTTCGTAGATACAAGAAAACTGTTAAAATTCTTCAGAAACGTCACTTTTGAAGTGTTTTCTTGTACTTTTAAGCCAATCAGATACCCTACGGGCTCGGAAAGTGCAACGAAACCATCAAATTTTAGCTAGAAACTGTATTTTTGTCGATTTTTATTGAATTTGAACTATATTTCAACGTTTTTTGATGGTTCTGAGCCACCAAACACACTTAAAGCATGCAGAATCGACTCAGAATAGGAAAAGGAGACGTTTAGGTCAATTTTATGCATTCTGGCGTTCGTAGATACAAGAAAACTGTTAAAATTCTTCAGAAACGTCACTTTTGAAGTGTTTTCCTGTACTTTTAAGCCAATCAGATACCCTACGGGCTCGGAAATTGCAACGAAACCATCAAATTTTAGCTAGAAACTGTATTTTTGTCGATTTTTATTGAATTTGAACTATATTTCAACGTTTTTTGATGGTTCTGAGCCACCAAACACACTTAAAGCATGCAGAATCGACTCAGAATAGGAAAAGGAGACGTTTAGGTCAATTTTATGCATTCTGGCGTTCGTAGATACAAGAAAACTGTTAAAATTCTTCAGAAACGTCACTTTTGAAGTGTTTTCTTGTACTTTTAAGCCAATCAGATACCCTACGGGCTCGGAAAGTGCAACGAAACCATCAAATTTTAGCTAGAAACTGTATTTTTGTCGATTTTTATTGAATTTGAACTATATTTCAACGTTTTTTGATGGTTCTGAGCCACCAAACACACTTAAAGCATGCAGAATCGACTCAGAATAGGAAAAGGAGACGTTTAGGTCAATTTTATGCATTCTGGCGTTCGTAGATACAAGAAAACTGTTAAAATTCTTCAGAAACGTCACTTTTGAAGTGTTTTCTTGTACTTTTAAGCCAATCAGATACCCTACGGGCTCGGAAAGTGCAACGAAACCATCAAATTTTAGCTAGAAACTGTATTTTTGTCGATTTTTATTGAATTTGAACTATATTGCAACGTTTTTTGATGGTTCTGAGCCACCAAACACACTTAAAGCATGCAGAATCGACTCAGAATAGGAAAAGGAGACGTTTAGGTCAATTTTATGCATTCTGGCGTTCGTAGATACAAGAAAACTGTTAAAATTCTTCAGAAACGTCACTTTTGAAGTGTTTTCTTGTACTTTTAAGCCAGTCAGATACCCTACGGGCTCGGAAAGTGCAACGAAACCATCAAATTTTAGCTAGAAACTGTATTTTTGTCGATTTTTATTGTATTTGAACTATATTTCAACGTTTTTTGATGGTTCTGAGCCACCAAACACACTTAAAGCATGCAGAATCGACTAAGAATAGGAAAAGGAGACGTTTAGGTCAATTTTATGCATTCTGGCGTTCGTAGATACAAGAAAACTGTTAAAATTCTTCAGAAACGTCACTTTTGAAGTGTTTTCTTGTACTTTTAAGCCAATCAGATACCCTACGGGCTCGGAAAGTGCAACGAAACCATCAAATTTTAGCTAGAAACTGTATTTTTGTCGATTTCTATTGAATTTGAACTATATTTCAACGTTTTTTGATGGTTCTGAGCCACCAAACACACTTAAAGCATGCAGAATCGACTCAGAATAGGAAAAGGAGACGTTTAGGTCAATATTATGCATTCTGGCGTTCGTAGATACAAGAAAACTGTTAAAATTCTTCAGAAACGTCACTTTTGAAGTGTTTTCTTGTACTTTTAAGCCAATCAGATACCCTATGGGCTCGGAAAGTGCAACGAAACCGTCAAATTTTAGCTAGAAACTGTATTTTTGTCGATTTTTATTGAATTTGAACTATATTTCAACGTTTTTTGATGGTTCTGAGCCACCAAACACACTTAAAGTATGCAGAATCGACTCAGAATAGGAAAAGGAGACGTTTAGGTCAATTTTATGCATTCTGGCGTTCGTAGATACAAGAAAACTGTTAAAATTCTTCAGAAACGTCACTTTTGAAGTGTTTTCTTGTACTTTTAAGCCAATCAGATACCCTACGGGCTCGGAAAGTGCAACGAAACCATCAAATTTTAGCTAGAAACTGTATTTTTGTCGATTTTTATTGAATTTGAATTATATTTCAACGTTTTTTGATGGTTCTGAGCCACCAAACACACTTAAAGCATGCAGAATCGACTCAGAATAGGAAAAGGAGACGTTTAGGTCAATTTTATGCATTCTGGCGTTCGTAGATACAAGAAAACTGTTAAAATTCTTCAGAAACGTCACTTTTGAAGTGTTTTCTTGTACTTTTAAGCCAATCAGATACCCTACGGGCTCGGAAAGTGCAACGAAACCATCAAATTTTAGCTAGAAACTGTATTTTTGTCGATTTTTATTGAATTTGAACTATATTTCAACGTTTTTTGATGGTTCTGAGCCACCAAACACACTTAAACATGCAGAATCGACTCAGAATAGGAAAAGGAGACGTTTAGGTCAATTTTATGCATTCTGGCGTTCGTAGATACAAGAAAACTGTTAAAATTCTTCAGAAACGTCACTTTTGAAGTGTTTTCTTGTACTTTTAAGCCAATCAGATACCCTACGGGCTCGGAAAGTGCAACGAAACCATCAAATTTTAGCTAGAAACTGTATTTTTGTCGATTTTTATTGAATTTGAACTATATTTCAACGTTTTTTGATGGTTCTGAGCCACCAAACACACTTAAAGCATGCAGAATCGACTCAGAATAGGAAAAGGAGACGTTTAGGTCAATTTTATGCATTCTGGCGTTCGTAGATACAAGAAAACTGTTAAAATTCTTCAGAAACGTCACTTTTGAAGTGTTTTCTTGTACTTTTAAGCCAATCAGATACCCTACGGGCTCGGAAAGTGCAACGAAACCATCAAATTTTAGCTAGAAACTGTATTTTTGTCGATTTTTATTGAATTTGAACTATATTTCAACGTTTTTTGATGGTTCTGAGCCACCAAACACACTTAAAGCATGCAGAATCGACTCAGAATAGGAAAAGGAGACGTTTAGGTCAATTTTATGCATTCTGGCGTTCGTAGATACAAGAAAACTGTTAAAATTCTTCAGAAACGTCACTTTTGAAGTGTTTTCTTGTAATTTTAAGCCAATCAGATACCCTACGGGCTCGGAAAGTGCAACGAAACCATCAAATTTTAGCTAGAAACTGTATTTTTGTCGATTTTTAATGAATTTGAACTATATTTCAACGTTTTTTGATGGTTCTGAGCCACCAAACACACTTAAAGCATGCAGAATCGACTTAGAATAGGAAAAGGAGACGTTTAGGTCAATTTTATGCATTCTGGCGTTCGTAGATACAAGAAAACTGTTAAAATTCTTCAGAAACGTCACTTTTGAAGTGTTTTCTTGTACTTTTAAGCCAATCAGATACCCTACGGGCTCGGAAAGTGCAACGAAACCATCAAATTTTAGCTAGAAACTGTATTTTTGTCGATTTTTATTGAATTTGAACTATATTTCAACGTTTTTTGATGGTTCTGAGCCACCAAACACACTTAAAGCATGCAGAATCGACTCAGAATAGGAAAAGGAGACGTTTAGGTCAATTTTATGCATTCTGGCGTTCGTAGATACAAGAAAACTGTTAAAATTCTTCAGAAACGTCACTTTTGAAGTGTTTTCTTGTACTTTTAAGCCAATCAGATACCCTACGGGCTCGGAAAGTGCAACGAAACCATCAAATTTTAGCTAGAAACTGTATTTTTGTCGATTTTTATTGAATTTGAACTATATTTCAACGTTTTTTGATGGTTCTGAGCCACCAAACACACTTAAAGCATGCAGAATCGACTCAGAATAGGAAAAGGAGACGTTTAGGTCAATTTTATGCATTCTGGCGTTCGTAGATACAAGAAAACTGTTAAAATTCTTCAGAAACGTCACTTTTGAAGTGTTTTCTTGTAATTTTAAGCCAATCAGATACCCTACGGGCTCGGAAAGTGCAACGAAACCATCAAATTTTAGCTAGAAACTGTATTTTTGTCGATTTTTAATGAATTTGAACTATATTTCAACGTTTTTTGATGGTTCTGAGCCACCAAACACACTTAAAGCATGCAGAATCGACTTAGAATAGGAAAAGGAGACGTTTAGGTCAATTTTATGCATTCTGGCGTTCGTAGATACAAGAAAACTGTTAAAATTCTTCAGAAACGTCACTTTTGAAGTGTTTTCTTGTACTTTTAAGCCAATCAGATACCCTACGGGCTCGGAAAGTGCAACGAAACCATCAAATTTTAGCTAGAAACTGTATTTTTGTCGATTTTTATTGAATTTGAACTATATTTCAACGTTTTTTGATGGTTCTGAGCCACCAAACACACTTAAAGCATGCAGAATCGACTCAGAATAGGAAAAGGAGACGTTTAGGTCAATTTTATGCATTCTGGCGTTCGTAGATACAAGAAAACTGTTAAAATTCTTCAGAAACGTCACTTTTGAAGTGTTTTCTTGTACTTTTAAGCCAATCAGATACCCTACGGGCTCGGAAAGTGCAACGAAACCATCAAATTTTAGCTAGAAACTGTATTTTTGTCGATTTTTATTGAATTTGAACTATATTTCAACGTTTTTTGATGGTTCTGAGCCACCAAACACACTTAAAGCATGCAGAATCGACTCAGAATAGGAAAAGGAGACGTTTAGGTCAATTTTATGCATTCTGGCGTTCGTAGATACAAGAAAACTGTTAAAATTCTTCAGAAACGTCACTTTTGAAGTGTTTTCTTGTACTTTTAAGCCAATCAGATACCCTACGGGCTCGGAAAGTGCAACGAAACCATCAAATTTTAGCTAGAAACTGTATTTTTGTCGATTTTTATTGAATTTGAACTATATTTCAACGTTTTTTGATGGTTCTGAGCCACCAAACACGCTTAAAGCATGCAGAATCGACTCAGAATAGGAAAAGGAGACGTTTAGGTCAATTTTATGCATTCTGGCGTTCGTAGATACAAGAAAACTGTTAAAAATCTTCAGAAACGTCACTTTTGAAGTGTTTTCTTGTACTTTTAAGCCAATCAGATACCCAACGGGCTCGGAAACTGCAACGAAACCATCAAATTTTAGCTAGAAACTGTATTTTTGTCGATTTTTATTGAATTTGAACTATATTTCAACGTTTTTTGATGGTTCTGAGCCACCAAACACGCTTAAAGCATGCAGAATCGACTCAGAATAGGAAAAGGAGACGTTTAGGTCAATTTTATGCATTCTGGCGTTCGTAGATAAAAGAAAACTGTTAAAATTCTTCAGAAACGTCACTTTTGAAGTGTTTTCTTGTACTTTTAAGCCAATCAGATACCCTACGGGCTCGGAAAGTGCAACGAAACCATCAAATTTTAGCTAGAAACTGTATTTTTGTCGATTTTTATTGAATTTGAACTATATTTCAACGTTTTTTGATGGTTCTGAGCCACCAAACACACTTAAAGCATGCAGAATCGACTCAGAATAGGAAAAGGAGACGTTTAGGTCAATTTTATGCATTCTGGCGTTCGTAGATACAAGAAAACTGTTAAAATTCTTCAGAAACGTCATTTTTGAAGTGTTTTCTTGTACTTTTAAGCCAATCAGATACCCTACGGGCTCGGAAAGTGCAACGAAACCATCAAATTTTAGCTAGAAACTGTATTTTTGTCGATTTTTATTGAATTTGAACTATATTTCAACGTTTTTTGATGGTTCTGAGCCACCAAACACACTTAAAGCATGCAGAATCGACTCAGAATAGGAAAAGGAGACGTTTAGGTCAATTTTATGCACTCTGGCGTTCGTAGATACAGGAAAACTGTTAAAATTCTTCAGAAACGTCACTTTTGAAGTGTTTTCTTGTACTTTTAAGCCAATCAGATACCCTACGGGCTCGGAAAGTGCAACGAAACCATCAAATTTTAGCTAGAAACTGTATTTTTGTCGATTTTTATTGAATTTGAACTATATTTCAACGTTTTTTGATGGTTCTGAGCCACCAAACACACTTAAAGCATGCAGAATTGACTCAGAATAGGAAAAGGAGACGTTTGGGTCAATTTTATGCATTCTGGCGTTCGTAGATACAAGAAAACTGTTAAAATTCTTCAGAAACGTCACTTTTGAAGTGTTTTCTTGTACTTTTAAGCCAATCAGATACCCTACGGGCTCGGAAAGTGCAACGAAACCATCAAATTTTAGCTAGAAACTGTATTTTTGTCGATTTTTAGTGAATTTGAACTATATTTCAACGTTTTTTGATGGTTCTGAGCCACCAAACACACTTAAAGCATGCAGAATCGACTCAGAATAGGAAAAGGAGACGTTTAGGTCAATTTTATGCATTCTGGCGTTCGTAGATACAAGAAAACTGTTAAAATTCTTCAGAAACGTCACTTTTGAAGTGTTTTCTTGTACTTTTAAGCCAATCAGATACCCAACGAGCTCGGAAAGTGCAACGAAACCATCAAATTTTAGCTAGAAACTGTATTTTTGTCAATTTTTATTGAATTTGAACTATATTTCAACGTTTTTTGATGGTTCTGAGCAACCAAACAAACTTAAAGCATGCAGAATCGACTCAGAATAGGAAAAGGAGACGTTTAGGTCAATTTTATGCATTCTGGCGTTCGTAGATACAAGAAAACTGTTAAAATTCTTCAGAAACGTCACTTTTGAAGTGTTTTCTTGTACTTTTAAGCCAATCAGATACCCTACGGGCTCGGAAAGTGCAACGAAACCATCAAATTTTAGCTAGAAACTGTATTTTTGTCGATTTTTATTGAATTTGAACTATATTTCAACGTTTTTTGATGGTTCTGAGCCACCAAACACACTTAAAGCATGCAGAATCGACTCAGAATAGGAAAAGGAGACGTTTAGGTCAATTTTATGCATTCTGCCGTTCGTAGATACAAGAAAACTGTTAAAATTCTTCAGAAACGTCACTTTTGAAGTGTTTTCTTGTACTTTTAAGCCAATCAGATACCCTACGGGCTCGGAAAGTGCAACGAAACCATCAAATTTTAGCTAGAAACTGTATTTTTGTCGATTTCTATTGAATTTGAACTATATTTCAACGTTTTTTGATGGTTCTGAGCCACCAAACACACTTAAAGCATGCAGAATCGACTCTGAATAGGAAAAGGAGACGTTTAGGTCAATTTTATGCATTCTGGCGTTCGTTGATACAAGAAAACTGTTAAAATTCTTCAAAAACGTCACTTTTGAAGTGTTTTCTTGTACTTTTAAGCCAATCAGATACCCTACGGGCTCGGAAAGTGCAACGAAACCGTCAAATTTTAGCTAGAAACTGTATTTTTGTCGATTTTTATTGAATTTGAACTATATTTCAACGTTTTTTGATGGTTCTGAGCCACCAAACACACTTAAAGCATGCAGAATCGACTCAGAATAGGAAAAGGAGACGTTTAGGTCAATTTTATGCATTCTGGCGTTCGTAGATACAAGAAAACTGTTAAAATTCTTCAGAAACGTCACTTTTGAAGTGTTTTCTTGTACTTTTAAGCCAATCAGATACCCTACGGGCTCGGAAAGTGCAACGAAACCATCAAATTTTAGCTAGAAACTGTATTTTTGTCGATTTTTATTGAATTTGAACTATATTTCAACGTTTTTTGATGGTTCTGAGCCACCAAACACACTTAAAGCATGCAGAATCGACTCAGAATAGGAAAAGGAGACGTTTAGGTCAATTATATGCATTCTGGCGTTCGTAGATACAAGAAAACTGTTAAAATTCTTCAGAAACGTCACTTTTGAAGTGTTTTCTTGTACTTTTAAGCCAATCAGATACCCAACGGGCTCGGAAAGTGCAACGAAACCATCAAATTTTAGCTAGAAACTGTATTTTTGTCGATTTTTATTGAATTTGAACTATATTTCAACGTTTTTTGATGGTTCTGAGCCACCAAACACACTTAAAGCATGCAGAATCGACTCAGAATAGGAAAAGGAGACGTTTAGGTCAATTTTATGCATTCTGGCGTTCGTAGATACAAGAAAACTGTTAAAATTCTTCAGAAACGTCACTTTTGAAGTGTTTTCTTGTACTTTTAAGCCAATCAGATACCCTACGGGCTCGGAAAGTGCAACGAAACCATCAAATTTTAGCTAGAAACTGTATTTTTGTCGATTTTTATTGAATTTGAACTATATTTAAACGTTTTTTGATGGTTCTGAGCCACCAAACACACTTAAAGCATGCAGAATCGACTCTGAATAGGAAAAGGAGACGTTTAGGTCAATTTTATGCATTCTGGCGTTCGTAGATACAAGAAAACTGTTAAAATTCTTCAGAAACGTCACTTTTGAAGTGTTTTCTTGTACTTTTAAGCCAATCAGATACCCTACGGGCTCGGAAAGTGCAACGAAACCATCAAATTTTAGCTAGAAACTGTATTTTTGTCGATTTTTATTGAATTTGAACTATATTTCAACGTTTTTTGATGGTTCTGAGCCACCAAACACACTTAAAGCATGCAGAATCGACTCAGAATAGGAAAAGGAGACGTTTAGGTCAATTTTATGCATTCTGGCGTTCGTAGATACAAGAAAACTGTTAAAATTCTTCAGAAACGTCACTTTTGAAGTGTTTTCTTGTACTTTTAAGCCAATCAGATACCCTACGGGCTCGGAAAGTGCAACGAAACCATCAAATTTTAGCTAGAAACTGTATTTTTGTCGATTTTTATTGAATTTGAACTATATTTCAACGTTTTTTGATGGTTCTGAGCCACCAAACACACTTAAAGCATGCAGAATCGACTCAGAATAGGAAAAGGAGACGTTTAGGTCAATTTTATGCATTCTGGCGTTCGTAGATACAAGAAAACTGTTAAAATTCTTCAGAAACGTCACTTTTGAAGTGTTTTCTTGTACTTTTAAGCCAATCAGATGCCCTACGGGCTCGGAAAGTGCAACGAAACCATCAAATTTTAGCTAGAAACTGTATTTTTGTCGATTTTTATTGAATTTGAACTATATTTCAACGTTTTTTGATGGTTCTGAGCCACCAAACACACTTAAAGCATGCAGAATCGACTCAGAATAGGAAAAGGAGACGTTTAGGTCAATTTTATGCATTCTGGCGTTCGTAGATACAACAAAACTGTTAAAATTCTTCAGAAACGTCACTTTTGAAGTGTTTTCTTGTACTTTTAAGCCAATCAGATACCCTACGGGCTCGGAAAGTGCAACGAAACCATCAAATTTTAGCTAGAAACTGTATTTTTGTCGATTTTTATTGAATTTGAACTATATTTCAACGTTTTTTGATGGTTCTGAGCCACCAAACACACTTAAAGCATGCAGAATCGACTCAGAATAGGAAAAGGAGACGTTTAGGTCAATTTTATGCATTCTGGCGTTCGTAGATACAAGAAAACTGTTAAAATTCTTCAGAAACGTCACTTTTGAAGTGTTTTCTTGTACTTTTAAGCCAATCAGATACCCAACGGGCTCGGAAAGTGCAACGAAACCATCAAATTTTAGCTAGAAACTGTATTTTTGTCGATTTTTATTGAATTTGAACTATATTTCAAAGTTTTTTGATGGTTCTGAGCCACCAAACACACTTAAAGCATGCAGAATCGACTCAGAATAGGAAAAGGAGACGTTTAGGTCAATTTTATGCATTCTGGCGTTCGTAGATACAACAAAACTGTTAAAATTCTTCAGAAACGTCACTTTTGAAGTGTTTTCTTGTACTTTTAAGCCAATCAGATACCCTACGGGCTCGGAAAGTGCAACGAAACCATCAAATTTTAGCTAGAAACTGTATTTTTGTCGATTTTTATTGAATTTGAACTATATTTCAACGTTTTTTGATGGTTCTGAGCCACCAAACACACTTAAAGCATGCAGAATCGACTCAGAATAGGAAAAGGAGACGTTTAGGTCAATTTTATGCATTCTGGCGTTCGTAGATACAAGAAAACTGTTAAAATTCTTCAGAAACGTCACTTTTGAAGTGTTTTCTTGTACTTTTAAGCCAATCAGATACCCAACGGGCTCGGAAAGTGCAACGAAACCATCAAATTTTAGCTAGAAACTGTATTTTTGTCGATTTTTATTGAATTTGAACTATATTTCAACGTTTTTTGATGGTTCTGAGCCACCAAACACACTTAAAGCATGCAGAATCGACTCAGAATAGGAAAAGGAGACGTTTAGGTCAATTTTATGCATTCTGGCGTTCGTAGATACAAGAAAACTGTTAAAATTCTTCAGAAACGTCACTTTTGAAGTGTTTTCTTGTACTTTTAAGCCAATCAGATACCCTACGGGCTCGGAAAGTGCAACGAAACCATCAAATTTTAGCTAGAAACTGTATTTTTGTCGATTTTTATTGAATTTGAACTATATTTCAACGTTTTTTGATGGTTCTGAGCCACCAAACACACTTAAAGCATTCAGAATCGACTCAGAATAGGAAAAGGAGACGTTTAGGTCAATTTTATGCATTCTGGCGTTCGTAGATACAAGAAAACTGTTAAAATTCTTCAGAAACGTCACTTTTGAAGTGTTTTCTTGTACTTTTAAGCCAATCAGATACCCTACGGGCTCGGAAAGTGCAACGAAACCATCAAATTTTAGCTAGAAACTGTATTTTTGTCGATTTTTATTGAATTTGAACTATATTTCAACGTTTTTTGATGGTTCTGAGCCACCAAACACACTTAAAGCATGCAGAATCGACTCAGAATAGGAAAAGGAGACGTTTAGGTCAATTTTATGCATTCTGGCGTTCGTAGATACAAGAAAACTGTTAAAATTCTTCAGAAACGTCACTTTTGAAGTGTTTTCTTGTACTTTTAAGCCAATCAGATACCCTACGGGCTCGGAAAGTGCAACGAAACCATCAAATTTTAGCTAGAAACTGTATTTTTGTCGATTTTTATTGAATTTGAACTATATTTCAACGTTTTTTGATGGTTCTGAGCCACCAAACACACTTAAAGCATGCAGAATCGACTCAGAATAGGAAAAGGAGACGTTTAGGTCAATTTTATGCAATCTGGCGTTCGTAGATACAAGAAAACTGTTAAAATTCTTCAGAAACGTCACTTTTGAAGTGTTTTCTTGTACTTTTAAGCCAATCAGATACCCAACGGGCTCGGAAAGTGCAACGAAACCATCAAATTTTAGCTAGAAACTGTATTTTTGTCGATTTTTATTGAATTTGAACTATATTTCAACGTTTTTTGATGGTTCTGAGCCACCAAACACACTTAAAGCATGCAGAATCGACTCCGAATAGGAAAAGGAGACGTTTAGGTCAATTTTATGCATTCTGGCGTTCGTAGATACAAGAACACTGTTAAAATTCTTCAGAAACGTCACTTTTGAAGTGTTTTCTTGTACTTTTAAGCCAATCAGATACCCTACGGGCTCGGAAAGTGCAACGAAACCATCAAATTTTAGCTAGAAACTGTATTTTTGTCAATTTTTATTGAATTTGGACAATATTTCAACGTTTTTTGATGGTTCTGAGCCACCAAACACACTTAAAGCATGCAGAATCGACTCAGAATAGGAAAAGGAGACGTTTAGGTCAATTTTATGCATTCTGGCGTTCGTAGATACAAGAAAACTGTTAAAATTCTTCAGAAACGTCACTTTTGAAGTGTTTTCTTGTACTTTTAAGCCAATCAGATACCTTACGGGCTCGGAAAGTGCAACGAAACCATCAAATTTTAGCTAGAAACTGTATTTTTGTCGATTTTTATTGAATTTGAACTATATTTCAACGTTTTTTGATGGTTCTGAGCCACCAAACACACTTAAAGCATGCAGAATCGACTCAGAATAGGAAAAGGAGACGTTTAGGTCAATTTTATGCATTCTGGCGTTCGTAGATACAAGAAAACTGTTAAAATTCTTCAGAAACGTCACTTTTGAAGTGTTTTCTTGTACTTTTAAGCCAATCAGATACCCTACGGGCTCGGAAAGTGCAACGAAACCATCAAATTTTAGCTAGAAACTGTATTTTTGTCGATTTTTATTGAATTTGAACTATATTTCAACGTTTTTTGATGGTTCTGAGCCACCAAACACACTTAAAGCATGCAGAATCGACTCAGAATAGGAAAAGGAGACGTTTAGGTCAATTTTATGCATTCTGGCGTTCGTAGATACAAGAAAACTGTTAAAATTCTTCAGAAACGTCACTTTTGAAGTGTTTTCTTGTACTTTTAAGCCAATCAGATACCCGACGGGCTCGGAAAGTGCAACGAAACCATCAAATTTTAGCTAGAAACTGTATTTTTGTCGATTTTTATTGAATTTGAACTATATTTCAACGTTTTTTGATGGTTCTGAGCCACCAAACACACTTAAAGCATGCAGAATCGACTCAGAATTGGAAAAGGAGACGTTTAGGTCAATTTTATGCATTCTGGCGTTCGTAGATACAAGAAAACTGTTAAAATTCTTCAGAAACGTCACTTTTGAAGTGTTTTCTTGTACTTTTAAGCCAATCAGATACCCAACGGGCTCGGAAAGTGCAACGAAACCATCAAATTTTAGCTAGAAACTGTATTTTTGTCGATTTTTATTGAATTTGAACTATATTTCAACGTTTTTTGATGGTTCTGAGCCACCAAACACACTTAAAGCATGCAGAATCGACTCAGAATAGGAAAAGGAGACGTTTAGGTCAATTTTATGCATTCTGGCGTTCGTAGATACAAGAAAACTGTTAAAATTCTTCAGAAACGTCACTTTTGAAGTGTTTTCTTGTACTTTTAAGCCAATCAGATACCCTACGGGCTCGGAAAGTGCAACGAAACCATCAAATTTTAGCTAGAAACTGTATTTTTGTCGATTTTTATTGAATTTGAACTATATTTCAACGTTTTTTGATGGTTCTGAGCCACCAAACACACTTAAAGCATGCAGAATCGACTCAGAATAGGAAAAGGAGACGTTTAGGTCAAATTTATGCATTCTGGCGTTCGTAGATACAAGAAAACTGTTAAAATTCTTCAGAAACGTCACTTTTGAAGTGTTTTCTTGTACTTTTAAGCCAATCAGATACCCTACGGGCTCGGAAAGTGCAACGAAACCATCAAATTTTAGCTAGAAACTGTATTTTTGTCGATTTTTATTGAATTTGAACTATATTTCAACGTTTTTTGATGGTTCTGAGCCACCAAACACACTTAAAGCATGCAGAATCGACTCAGAATAGGAAAAGGAGACGTTTAGGTCAATTTTATGCATTCTGGCGTTCGTAGATACAAGAAAACTGTTAAAATTCTTCAGAAACGTCACTTTTGAAGTGTTTTCTTGTACTTATAAGCCAATCAGATACCCTACGGGCTCGGAAAGTGCAACGAAACCATCAAATTTTAGCTAGAAACTGTATTTTTGTCGATTTTTATTGAATTTGAACTATATTTCAACGTTTTTTGATGGTTCTGAGCCACCAAACACACTTAAAGCATGCAGAATCGACTCAGAATAGGAAAAGGAGACGTTTAGGTCAATTTTATGCATTCTGGCGTTCGTAGATACAAGAAAACTGTTAAAATTCTTCAGAAACGTCACTTTTGAAGTGTTTTCTTGTACTTTTAAGCCAATCAGATACCCTACGGGCTCGGAAAGTGCAACGAAACCATCAAATTTTAGCTAGAAACTGTATTTTTGTCGATTTTTATTGAATTTGAACTATATTTCAACGTTTTTTGATGGTTCTGAGCCACCAAACACACTTAAAGCATGCAGAATCGACTCAGAATAGGAAAAGGAGACGTTTAGGTCAATTTTATGCATTCTGGCGTTCGTAGATACAAGAAAACTGTTAAAATTCTTCAGAAACGTCACTTTTGAAGTGTTTTCTTGTACTTTTAAGCCACTCAGATACCCTACGGGCTCGGAAAGTGCAACGAAACCATCAAATTTTAGCTAGAAACTGTATTTTTGTCGATTTTTATTGAATTTGAACTATATTTCAACGTTTTTTGATGGTTCTGAGCCACCAAACACACTTAAAGCATGCAGAATCGACTCAGAATAGGAAAAGGAGACGTTTAGGTCAATTTTATGCACTCTGGCGTTCGTAGATACAAGAAAACTGTTAAAATTCTTCAGAAACGTCACTTTTGAAGTGTTTTCTTGTACTTTTAAGCCACTCAGATACCCTACGGGCTCGGAAAGTGCAACGAAACCATCAAATTTTAGCTAGAAACTGTATTTTTGTCGATTTTTATTGAATTTGAACTATATTTCAACGTTTATTGATGGTTCTGAGCCGCCAAACACACTTAAAGCATGCAGAATCGACTCAGAATAGGAAAAGGAGACGTTTAGGTCAATTTTATGCATTCTGGCGTTCGTAGATACAAGAAAACTGTTAAAATTCTTCAGAAACGTCACTTTTGAAGTGTTTTCTTGTACTTTTAAGCCACTCAGATACCCTACGGGCTCGGAAAGTGCAACGAAACCATCAAATTTTAGCTAGAAACTGTATTTTTGTCCATTTTTATTGAATTTGAACTATATTTCAAGGGTATCAGAGTGGCTTAAAAGTACAAGAAAACACTTCAAAAGTGACGTTTCTGAAGAATTTTAACAGTTTTCTTGTATCTACGAACGCCAGAATGCATAAAATTGACCTAAACGTCTCCTTTTCCTATTCTGAGTCGATTCTGCATGCTTTAAGTGTGTTTGGTGGCTCAGAACCATCAAAAAACGTTGAAATATAGTTCAAATTCAATAAAAATCGACAAAAAACAGTTTCTAGCTAAAATTTGATGGTTTCGTTGCACTTTCCGAGCCCGTAGGGTATCTGAGTGGCTTAAAAGTACAAGAAAACACTTCAAAAGTGACGTTTCTGAAGAATTTTAACAGTTTTCTTATATCTACGAACGCCAGAATGCATAAAATTGACCTAAACGTCTCCTTTTCCTATTCTGAGTCGATTCTGCATGCTTTAAGTGTGTTTGGTGGCTCAGAACCATCAAAAAACGTTGAAATATAGTTCAAATTCAATAAAAATCGACAAAAACACAGTTTCTAGCTAAAATTTGATGGTTTCGTTGCACTTTCCGAGCCCGTAGGGTATCTGAGTGGCTTAAAAGTACAAGAAAACACTTCAAAAGTGACGTTTCTGAAGAATTTTAACAGTTTTCTTGTATCTACGAACGCCAGAATGCATAAAATTGACCTAAACGTCTCCTTTTCCTATTCTGAGTCGATTCTGCATGCTTTAAGTGTGTTTGGTGGCTCAGAACCATCAAAAAACGTTGAAATATAGTTCAAATTCAATAAAAATCGACAAAAATACAGTTTCTAGCTAAAATTTGATGGTTTCGTTGCACTTTCCGAGCCCGTAGGGTATCTGAGTGGCCTAAAAGTACAAGAAAACACTTCAAAAGTGACGTTTCTGAAGAATTTTAACAGTTTTCTTGTATCTACGAACGCCAGAATGCATAAAATTGACCTAAACGTCTCCTTTTCCTATTCTGAGTCGATTCTGCATGCTTTAAGTGTGTTTGGTGGCTCAGAACCATCAAAAAACGTTGAAATATAGTTCAAATTCAATAAAAATCGACAAAAATAGTTTCTAGCTAAAATTTGATGGTTTCGTTGCACTTTCCGAGCCCGTAGGGTATCTGAGTGGCTTAAAAGTACAAGAAAACACTTCAAAAGTGACGTTTCTGAAGAATTTTAACAGTTTTCTTGTATCTACGAACGCCAGAATGCATAAAATTGACCTAAACGTCTCGTTTTCCTATTCTGAGTCGATTCTGCATGCTTTAAGTGTGTTTGGTGGCCCAGAACCATCAAAAAACGTTGAAATATAGTTCAAATTCAATAAAAATCGACAAAAATACAGTTTCTAGCTAAAATTTGATGGTTTCGTTGCACTTTCCGAGCCCGTAGGGTATCTGAGTGGCTTAAAAGTACAAGAAAACACTTCAAAGTGACGTTTCTGAAGAATTTTAACAGTTTTCTTGTATCTACGAACGCCAGAATGCATAAAATTGACCTAAACGTCTCCTTTTCCTATTCTGAGTCGATTCTGCATGCTTTAAGTGTGTGTGGTGGCTCAGAACCATCAAAAAACGTTGAAATATAGTTCAAATTCAATAAAAATCGACAAAAATACAGTTTCTAGCTAAAATTTGATGGTTTCGTTGCACTTTCCGAGCCCGTAGGGTATCTGAGTGGCTTAAAAGTACAAGAAAACACTTCAAAAGTGACGTTTCTGAAGAATTTTAACAGTTTTCTTGTATCTACGAACGCCAGAATGCATAAAATTGACCTAAACGTCTCCTTTTCCTATTCTGAGTCGATTCTGCATGCTTTAAGTGTGTTTGGTGGCTCAGAACCATCAAAAAACGTTGAAATATAGTTCAAATTCAATAAAAATCGACAAAAATACAGTTTCTACCTAAAATTTGATGGTTTCGTTGCACTTTCCGAGCCCGTAGGGTATCTGAGTGGCTTAAAAGTACAAGAAAACACTTCAAAAGTGACGTTTCTGAAGAATTTTAACAGTTTTCTTGTATCTACGAACGTCAGAATGCATAAAATTGACCTAAACGTCTCCTTTTCCTATTCTGAGTCGATTCTGCATGCTTTAAGTGTGTTTGGTGGCTCAGAACCATCAAAAAACGTTGAAATATAGTTCAAATTCAATAAAAATCGACAAAAATACAGTTTCTAGCTAAAATTTGATGGTTTCGTTGCACTTTCCGAGCCCGTAGGGTATCTGAGTGGCTTAAAAGTACAAGAAAACACTTCAAAAGTGACGTTTCTGAAGAATTTTAACAGTTTTCTTGTATCTACGAACGCCAGAATGCATAAAATTGACCTAAACGTCTCCTTTTCCTATTCTGAGTCGATTCTGCATGCTTTAAGTGTGTTTGGTGGCTCAGAACCATCAAAAAACGTTGAAATATAGTTCAAATTCAATAAAAATCGACAAAAATACAATTTCTAGCTAAAATTTGATGGTTTCGTTGCACTTTCCGAGCTCGTAGGGTATCTGAGTGGCTTAAAAGTACAAGAAAACACTTCAAAAGTGACGTTTCTGAAGAATTTTAACAGTTTTCTTGTATCTACGAACGCCAGAATGCATAAAATTGACCTAAACGTCTCCTTTTCCTATTCTGAGTCGATTCTGCATGCTTTAAGTGTGTTTGGTGTCTCAGAACCATCAAAAAACGTTGAAATATAGTTCAAATTCAATAAAAATCGACAAAAATACAGTTTCTAGCTAAAATTTGATGGTTTCGTTGCACTTTCCGAGCCCGTAGGGTATCTGACTGGCTTAAAAGTACAAGAAAACACTTCAAAAGTGACGTTTCTGAAGAATTTTAACAGTTTTCTTGTATCTACGAACGCCAGAATGCATAAAATTGACCTAAACGTCTCCTTTTCCTATTCTGAGTCGATTCTGCATGCTTTAAGTGTGTTTGGTGGCTCAGAACCATCAAAAAACGTTGAAATATAGTTCAAATTCAATAAAAATCGACAAAAATACAGTTTCTAGCTAAAATTTGATGGTTTCGTTGCACTTTCCGAGCCCGTAGGGTATCTGAGTGGCTTAAAAGTACAAGAAAACACTTCAAAAGTGACGTTTCTGAAGAATTTTAACAGTTTTCTTGTATCTACGAACGCCAGAATGCATAAAATTGACCTAAACGTCTCCTTTTCCTATTCTGAGTCGATTCTGCATGCTTTAAGTGTGTTTGGTGGCTCAGAACCATCAAAAAACGTTGAAATATAGTTCAAATTCAATAAAAATCGACAAAAATACAGTTTCTAGCTAAAATTTGATGGTTTGGTTGCACTTTCCGAGCCCGTAGGGTATCTGAGTGGCTTAAAAGTACAAGAAAACACTTCAAAAGTGACGTTTCTGAAGAATTTTAACAGTTTTCTTGTATCTACGAACGCCAGAATGCATAAAATTGACCTAAACGTCTCCTTTTCCTATTCTGAGTCGATTCTGCATGCTTTAAGTGTGTTTGGTGGCTCAGAACCATCAAAAAACGTTGAAATATAGTTCAAATTCAATAAAAATCGACAAAAATACAGTTTCTAGCTAAAATTTGATGGTTTCGTTGCACTTTCCGAGCCCGTAGGGTATCTGAGTGGCTTAAAAGTACAAGAAAACACTTCAAAAGTGACGTTTCTGAAGAATTTTAACAGTTTTCTTGTATCTACGAACGCCAGAATGCATAAAATTGACCTAAACGTCTCCTTTTCCTATTCTGAGTCGATTCTACATGATTTAAGTGTGTTTGGTGGCTCAGAACCATCAAAAAACGTTGAAATATAGTTCAAATTCAATAAAAATCGACAAAAATACAGTTTCTAGCTAAAATTTGATGGTTTGGTTGCACTTTCCGAGCCCGTAGGGTATCTGAGTGGCTTAAAAGTACAAGAAAACACTTCAAAAGTGACGTTTCTGAAGAATTTTAACAGTTTTCTTGTATCTACGAGCGCCAGAATGCATAAAATTGACCTAAACGTCTCCTTTTCCTATTCTGAGTCGATTCTGCATGCTTTAAGTGTGTTTGGTGGCTCAGAACCATCAAAAAACGTTGAAATATAGTTCAAATTCAATAAAAATCGACAAAAATACAGTTTCTAGCTAAAATTTGATGGTTTCGTTGCACTTTCCGAGCCCGTAGGGTATCTGAGTGGCTTAAAAGTACAAGAAAACACTTCAAAAGTGACGTTTCTGAAGAATTTTAACAGTTTTCTTGTATCTACGAACGCCAGAATGCATAAAATTGACCTAAACGTCTCCTTTTCCTATTCTGAGTCGATTCTACATGATTTAAGTGTGTTTGGTGGCTCAGAACCATCAAAAAACGTTGAAATATAGTTCAAATTCAATAAAAATCGACAAAAATACAGTTTCTAGCTAAAATTTGATGGTTTCGTTGCACTTTCCGAGCCCGTAGGGTATCTGAGTGGCTTAAAAGTACAAGAAAACACTTCAAAAGTGACGTTTCTGAAGAATTTTAACAGTTTTCTTGTATCTACGAGCGCCAGAATGCATAAAATTGACCTAAACGTCTCCTTTTCCTATTCTGAGTCGATTCTGCATGCTTTAAGTGTGTTTGGTGGCTCAGAACCATCAAAAAACGTTGAAATATAGTTCAAATTCAATAAAAATCGACAAAAATACAGTATCTAGCTAAAATTTGATGGTTTCGTTGCACTTTCCGAGCCCGTAGGGTATCTGAGTGGCTTAAAAGTACAAGAAAACACTTCAAAAGTGACGTTTCTGAAGAATTTTAACAGTTTTCTTGTATCTACGAACGCCAGAATGCATAAAATTGACCTAAACGTCTCCTTTTCCTATTCTGAGTCGATTCTGCATGCTTTAAGTTTGTTTGGTGGCTCAGAACCATCAAAAAACGTTGAAATATAGTTCAAATTCAATAAAAATCGACAAAAATACAGTTTCTAGCTAAAATTTGATGGTTTCGTTGCACTTTCCGAGCCCGTAGGGTATCTGTGTGGCTTAAAAGTACAAGAAAACACTTCAAAAGTGACGTTTCTGAAGAATTTTAACAGTTTTCTTGTATCTACGAACGCCAGAATGCATAAAATTGACCTAAACGTCTCCTTTTCCTATTCTGAGTCGATTCTGCATGCTTTAAGCGTGTTTGGTGGCTCAGAACCATCAAAAAACGTTGAAATATAGTTCAAATTCAATAAAAATCGACAAAAATACAGTTTCTAGCTAAAATTTGATGGTTTCGTTGCACTTTCCGAGCCCGTAGGGTATCTGAGTGGCTTAAAAGTACAAGAAAACACTTCAAAAGTGACGTTTCTGAAGAATTTTAACAGTTTTCTTGTATCTACGAACGCCAGAATGCATAAAATTGACCTAAACGTCTCCTTTTCCTATTCTGAGTCGATTCTGCATGATTTAAGTGTGTTTGGTGACTCAGAACCATCAAAAAACGTTGAAATATAGTTCAAATTCAATAAAAATCGACAAAAATACAGTTTCTAGCTAAAATTTGATGGTTTCGTTGCACTTTCCGAGCCCGTAGGGTATCTGAGTGGCTTAAAAGTACAAGAAAACACTTCAAAAGTGACGTTTCTGAAGAATTTTAACAGTTTTCTTGTATCTACGAACGCCAGAATGCATAAAATTGACCTTAACGTCTCCTTTTCCTATTCTGAGTCGATTCTGCATGCTTTAAGTGTGTTTGGTGGCTCAGAACCATCAAAAAACGTTGAAATATAGTTCAAATTCAATAAAAATCGACAAAAATACAGTTTCTAGCTAAAATTTTATGGTTTCGTTGCACTTTCCGAGCCCGTTGGGTATCTGAGTGGCTTAAAGGTACAAGAAAACACTTCAAAAGTGACGTTTCTGAAGAATTTTAACAGTTTTCTTGTATCTACGAACGCCAGAATGCATAAAATTGACCTAAACGTCTCCTTTTCCTATTCTGAGTCGATTCTGCATGCTTTAAGTGTGTTTGGTGGCTCAGAACCATCAAAAAACGTTGAAATATAGTTCAAATTCAATAAAAATCGACAAAAATACAGTTTCTAGCTAAAATTTGATGGTTTCGTTGCACTTTCCGAGCCCGTAGGGTATCTGAGTGGCTTAAAAGTACAAGAAAACACTTCAAAAGTGACGTTTCTGAAGAATTTTAACAGTTTTCTTGTATCTACGAACGCCAGAATGCATAAAATTGACCTAAACGTCTCCTTTTCCTATTCTGAGTCGATTCTGCATGCTTTAAGTGTGTGTGGTGGCTCAGAACTATCAAAAAACGTTGAAATATAGTTCAAATTCAATAAAAATCGACAAAAATACAGTTTCTAGCTAAAATTTGATGGTTTCGTTGCACTTTCCGAGCCCGTAGGGTATCTGAATGGCTTAAAAGTACAAGAAAACACTTCAAAAGTGACGTTTCTGAAGAATTTTAACAGTTTTCTTGCATCTACGAACGCCAGAATGCATAAATTGACCTAAACGTCTCCTTTTCCTATTCTGAGTCGATTCTGCATGCTTTAAGTGTGTTTGGTGGCTCAGAACCATCAAAAAACGTTGAAATATAGTTCAAATTCAATAAAAATCGACAAAAATACAGTTTCTAGCTAAAATTTGATGGTTTCGTTGCACTTTCCGAGCCCGTAGGGTATCTGAGTGGCTTAAAAGTACAAGAAAACACTTCAAAAGTGACGTTTCTGAAGAATTTTAACAGTTTTTTTGTATCTACGAACGCCAGAATGCATAAAATTGACCTAAACGTCTCCTTTTCCTATTCTGAGTCGATTCTGCATGCTTTAAGTGTGTTTGGTGGCTCAGAACCATCAAAAAACGTTGAAATATAGTTCAAATTCAATAAAAATCGACAAAAATACAGTTTCTAGCTAAAATTTTATGGTTTCGTTGCACTTTCCGAGCCCGTAGGGTATCTGAGTGGCTTAAAAGTACAAGAAAACACTTCAAAAGTGACGTTTCTGAAGAATTTTAACAGTTTTCTTGTATCTACGAACGCCAGAATGCATAAAATTGACCTAAACGTCTCCTTTTCCTATTCTGAGTCGATTCTGCATGCTTTAAGTGTGTTTGGTGGCTCAGAACCATAAAAAAACGTTGAAATATAGTTCAAATTCAATAAAAATCGACAAAAATACAGTTTCTAGCTAAAATTTGATGGTTTCGTTGCACTTTCCGAGCCCGTAGGGTATCTGACTGGCTTAAAAGTACAAGAAAACACTTCAAAAGTGACGTTTCTGAAGAATTTTAACAGTTTTCTTGTATCTACGAACGCCAGAATGCATAAAATTGACCTAAACGTCTCCTTTTCCTATTCTGAGTCGATTCTGCATGCTTTAAGTGTGTTTGGTGGCTCAGAACCATCAAAAAACGTTGAAATATAGTTCAAATTCAATAAAAATCGACAAAAATACAGTTTCTAGCTAAAATTTGATGGTTTCGTTGCACTTTCCGAGCCCGTTGGGTATCTGAGTGGCTTAAAAGTACAAGAAAACACTTCAAAAGTGACGTTTCTGAAGAATTTTAACAGTTTTCTTGTATCTACGAACGCCAGAATGCATAAAATTGACCTAAACGTCTCCTTTTCCTATTCTGAGTCGATTCTGCATGCTTTAAGTGTGTTTGGTGGCTCAGAACCATCAAAAAACGTTGAAATATAGTTCAAATTCAATAAAAATCGACAAAAATACAGTTTCTAGCTAAAATTTGATGGTTTCGTTGCACTTTCCGAGCCCGTAGGGCATCTGAATGGCTTAAAAGTACAAGAAAACACTTCAAAAGTGACGTTTCTGAAGAATTTTAACAGTTTTCTTGCATCTACGAACGCCAGAATGCATAAAATTGACCTAAACGTCTCCTTTTCCTATTCTGAGTCGATTCTGCATGCTTTAAGTGTGTTTGGTGGCTCAGAACCATCAAAAAACGTTGAAATATAGTTCAAATTCAATAAAAATCGACAAAAATACAGTTTCTAGCTAAAATTTGATGGTTTCGTTGCACTTTCCGAGCCCGTAGGGTATCTGAGTGGCTTAAAAGTACAAGAAAACACTTCAAAAGTGACGTTTCTGAAGAATTTTAACAGTTTTCTTGTATCTACGAACGCCAGAATGCATAAAATTGACCTAAACGTCTCCTTTTCCTATTCTGAGTCGATTCTGCATGCTTTAAGTGTGTTTGGTGGCTCAGAACCATCAAAAAACGTTGAAATATAGTTCAAATTCAATAAAAATCGACAAAAATACAGTTTCTAGCTAAAATTTTATGGTTTCGTTGCACTTTCCGAGCCCGTAGGGTATCTGAGTGGCTTAAAAGTACAAGAAAACACTTCAAAAGTGACGTTTCTGAAGAATTTTAACAGTTTTCTTGTATCTACGAACGCCAGAATGCATAAAATTGACCTAAACGTCTCCTTTTCCTATTCTGAGTCGATTCTGCATGCTTTAAGTGTGTTTGGTGGCTCAGAACCATAAAAAAACGTTGAAATATAGTTCAAATTCAATAAAAATCGACAAAAATACAGTTTCTAGCTAAAATTTGATGGTTTCGTTGCACTTTCCGAGCCCGTAGGGTATCTGACTGGCTTAAAAGTACAAGAAAACACTTCAAAAGTGACGTTTCTGAAGAATTTTAACAGTTTTCTTGTATCTACGAACGCCAGAATGCATAAAATTGACCTAAACGTCTCCTTTTCCTATTCTGAGTCGATTCTGCATGCTTTAAGTGTGTTTGGTGGCTCAGAACCATCAAAAAACGTTGAAATATAGTTCAAATTCAATAAAAATCGACAAAAATACAGTTTCTAGCTAAAATTTGATGGTTTCGTTGCACTTTCCGAGCCCGTTGGGTATCTGAGTGGCTTAAAAGTACAAGAAAACACTTCAAAAGTGACGTTTCTGAAGAATTTTAACAGTTTTCTTGTATCTACGAACGCCAGAATGCATAAAATTGACCTAAACGTCTCCTTTTCCTATTCTGAGTCGATTCTGCATGCTTTAAGTGTGTTTGGTGGCTCAGAACCATCAAAAAACGTTGAAATATAGTTCAAATTCAATAAAAATCGACAAAAATACAGTTTCTAGCTAAAATTTTATGGTTTCGTTGCACTTTCCGAGCCCGTAGGGTATCTGAGTGGCTTAAAAGTACAAGAAAACACTTCAAAAGTGACGTTTCTGAAGAATTTTAACAGTTTTCTTGTATCTACGAACGCCAGAATGCATAAAATTGACCTAAACGTCTCCTTTTCCTATTCTGAGTCGATTCTGCATGCTTTAAGTGTGTTTGGTGGCTCAGAACCATCAAAAAACGTTGAAATATAGTTCAAATTCAATAAAAATCGACAAAACTACAGTTTCTAGCTAAAATTTGATGGTTTCGTTGCACTTTCCGAGCCCGTAGGGTATCTGAGTGGCTTAAAAGTACAAGAAAACACTTCAAAAGTGACGTTTCTGAAGAATTTTAACAGTTTTCTTGTATCTACGAACGCCAGAATGCATAAAATTGACCTAAACGTCTCCTTTTCCTATTCTGAGTCGATTCTGCATGCTTTAAGTGTGTTTGGTGGCTCAGAACCATCAAAAAACGTTGAAATATAGTTCAAATTCAATAAAAATCGACAAAAATACAGTTTCTAGCTAAAATTTGATGGTTTCGTTGCACTTTCCGAGCCCGTTGGGTATCTGAGTGGCTTAAAAGTACAAGAAAACACTTCAAAAGTGACGTTTCTGAAGAATTTTAACAGTTTTCTTGTATCTACGAACGCCAGAATGCATAAAATTGACCTAAACGTCTCCTTTTCCTATTCTGAGTCGATTCTGCATGCTTTAAGTGTGTTTGGTGGCTCAGAACCATCAAAAAACGTTGAAATATAGTTCAAATTCAATAAAAATCGACAAAAATACAGTTTCTAGCTAAAATTTGATGGTTTCGTTGCACTTTCCGAGCCCGTAGGGTATCTGAGTGGCTTAAAAGTACAAGAAAACACTTCAAAAGTGACGTTTCTGAAGAATTTTAACAGTTTTCTTGTATCTACGAACGCCAGAATGCATAAAATTGACCTAAACGTCTCCTTTTCCTATTCTGAGTCGATTCTGCATGCTTTAAGTGTGTTTGGTGGCTCAGAACCATCAAAAAACGTTGAAATATAGTTCAAATTCAATAAAAATCGACAAAACTACAGTTTCTAGCTAAAATTTGATGGTTTCGTTGCACTTTCCGAGCCCGTAGGGTATCTGAGTGGCTTAAAAGTACAAGAAAACACTTCAAAAGTGACGTTTCTGAAGAATTTTAACAGTTTTCTTGTATCTACGAACGCCAGAATGCATAAAATTGACCTAAACGTCTCCTTTTCCTATTCTGAGTCGATTCTGCATGCTTTAAGTGTGTTTGGTGGCTCAGAACCATCAAAAAACGTTGAAATATAGTTCAAATTCAATAAAAATCGACAAAAATACTGTTTCTAGCTAAAATTTGATGGTTTCCTTGCACTTTCCGAGCCCGTAGGGTATCTGAGTGGCTTAAAAGTACAAGAAAACACTTCAAAAGTGACGTTTCTGAAGAATTTTAACAGTTTTCTTGTATCTACGAACGCCAGAATGCATAAAATTGACCTAAACGTCTCCTTTTCCTATTCTGAGTCGATTCTGCATGCTTTAAGTGTGTTTGGTGGCTCAGAACCATCAAAAAACGTTGAAATATAGTTCAAATTCAATAAAAATCGACAAAAATACAGTTTCTAGCTAAAATTTGATGGTTTCGTTGCACTTTCCGAGCCCGTAGGGTATCTGAGTGGCTTAAAAGTACAAGAAAACACTTCAAAAGTGACGTTTCTGAAGAATTTTAACAGTTTTCTTGTATCTACGAACGCCAGAATGCATAAAATTGACCTAAACGTCTCCTTTTCCTATTCTGAGTCGATTCTGCATGCTTTAAGTGTGTTTGGTGGCTCAGAACCATCAAAAAACGTTGAAATATAGTTCAAATTCAATAAAAATCGACAAAAATACAGTTTCTAGCTAAAATTTGATGGTTTCGTTGCACTTTCCGAGCCCGTTGGGTATCTGAGTGGCTTAAAAGTACAAGAAAACACTTCAAAAGTGACGTTTCTGAAGAATTTTAACAGTTTTCTTGTATCTACGAACGCCAGAATGCATAAAATTGACCTAAACGTCTCCTTTTCCTATTCTGAGTCGATTCTGCATGCTTTAAGTGTGTTTGGTGGCTCAGAACCATCAAAAAACGTTGAAATATAGTTCAAATTCAATAAAAATCGACAAAAATACAGTTTCTAGCTAAAATTTGATGGTTTCGTTGCACTTTCCGAGCCCGTAGGGTATCTGAGTGGCTTAAAAGTACAAGAAAACACTTCAAAAGTGACGTTTCTGAAGAATTTTAACAGTTTTCTTGTATCTACGAACGCCAGAATGCATAAAATTGACCTAAACGTCTCCTTTTCCTATTCTGAGTCGATTCTGCATGCTTTAAGTGTGTTTGGTGGCTCAGAACCATCAAAAAACGTTGAAATATAGTTCAAATTCAATAAAAATCGACAAAACTACAGTTTCTAGCTAAAATTTGATGGTTTCGTTGCACTTTCCGAGCCCGTAGGGTATCTGAGTGGCTTAAAAGTACAAGAAAACACTTCAAAAGTGACGTTTCTGAAGAATTTTAACAGTTTTCTTGTATCTACGAACGCCAGAATGCATAAAATTGACCTAAACGTCTCCTTTTCCTATTCTGAGTCGATTCTGCATGCTTTAAGTGTGTTTGGTGGCTCAGAACCATCAAAAAACGTTGAAATATAGTTCAAATTCAATAAAAATCGACAAAAATACAGTTTCTAGCTAAAATTTGATGGTTTCGTTGCACTTTCCGAGCCCGTTGGGTATCTGAGTGGCTTAAAAGTACAAGAAAACACTTCAAAAGTGACGTTTCTGAAGAGTTTTAACAGTTTTCTTGTATCTACGAACGCCAGAATGCATAAAATTGACCTAAACGTCTCCTTTTCCTATTCTGAGTCGATTCTGCATGCTTTAAGTGTGTTTGGTGGCTCAGAACCATCAAAAAACGTTGAAATATAGTTCAAATTCAATAAAAATCGACAAAAATACAGTTTCTAGCTAAAATTTGATGGTTTCGTTGCACTTTCCGAGCCCGTAGGGTATCTGAGTGGCTTAAAAGTACAAGAAAACACTTCAAAAGTGACGTTTCTGAAGAATTTTAACAGTTTTCTTGTATCTACGAACGCCAGAATGCATAAAATTGACCTAAACGTCTCCTTTTCCTATTCTGAGTCGATTCTGCATGCTTTAAGTGTGTTTGGTGGCTCAGAACCATCAAAAAACGTTGAAATATAGTTCAAATTCAATAAAAATCGACAAAACTACAGTTTCTAGCTAAAATTTGATGGTTTCGTTGCACTTTCCGAGCCCGTAGGGTATCTGAGTGGCTTAAAAGTACAAGAAAACACTTCAAAAGTGACGTTTCTGAAGAATTTTAACAGTTTTCTTGTATCTACGAACGCCAGAATGCATAAAATTGACCTAAACGTCTCCTTTTCCTATTCTGAGTCGATTCTGCATGCTTTAAGTGTGTTTGGTGGCTCAGAACCATCAAAAAACGTTGAAATATAGTTCAAATTCAATAAAAATCGACAAAAATACTGTTTCTAGCTAAAATTTGATGGTTTCCTTGCACTTTCCGAGCCCGTAGGGTATCTGAGTGGCTTAAAAGTACAAGAAAACACTTCAAAAGTGACGTTTCTGAAGAATTTTAACAGTTTTCTTGTATCTACGAACGCCAGAATGCATAAAATTGACCTAAACGTCTCCTTTTCCTATTCTGAGTCGATTCTGCATGCTTTAAGTGTGTTTGGTGGCTCAGAACCATCAAAAAACGTTGAAATATAGTTCAAATTCAATAAAAATCGACAAAAATACAGTTTCTAGCTAAAATTTGATGGTTTCGTTGCACTTTCCGAGCCCGTAGGGTATCTGAGTGGCTTAAAAGTACAAGAAAACACTTCAAAAGTGACGTTTCTGAAGAATTTTAACAGTTTTCTTGTATCTACGAACGCCAGAATGCATAAAATTGACCTAAACGTCTCCTTTTCCTATTCTGAGTCAATTCTGCATGCTTTAAGTGTGTTTGGTGGCTCAGAACCATCAAAAAACGTTGAAATATAGTTCAAATTCAATAAAAATCGACAAAAATACAGTTTCTAGCTAAAATTTGAATGGTTTCGTTGCACTTTCCGAGCCCGTAAGGTATCTGAGTGGCTTAAAAGTACAAGAAAACACTTCAAAAGTGACGTTTCTGAAGAATTTTAACAGTTTTCTTGTATCTACGAACGCCAGAATGCATAAAATTGACCTAAACGTCTCCTTTTCCTATTCTGAGTCGATTCTGCATGCTTTAAGTGTGTTTGGTGGCTCAGAACCATCAAAAAACGTTGAAATATAGTTCAAATTCAATAAAAATCGACAAAAATACTGTTTCTAGCTAAAATTTGATGGTTTCCTTGCACTTTCCGAGCCCGTAGGGTATCTGAGTGGCTTAAAAGTACAAGAAAACACTTCAAAAGTGACGTTTCTGAAGAATTTTAACAGTTTTCTTGTATCTACGAACGCCAGAATGCATAAAATTGACCTAAACGTCTCCTTTTCCTATTCTGAGTCGATTCTGCATGCTTTAAGTGTGTTTGGTGGCTCAGAACCATCAAAAAACGTTGAAATATAGTTCAAATTCAATAAAAATCGACAAAAATACAGTTTCTAGCTAAAATTTGATGGTTTCGTTGCACTTTCCGAGCCCGTCGGGTATCTGAGTGGCTTAAAAGTACAAGAAAACACTTCAAAAGTGACGTTTCTGAAGAATTTTAACAGTTTTCTTGTATCTACGAACGCCAGAATGCATAAAATTGACCTAAACGTCTCCTTTTCCTATTCTGAGTCGATTCTGCATGCTTTAAGTGTGTTTGGTGGCTCAGAACCATCAAAAAACGTTGAAATATAGTTCAAATTCAATAAAAATCGACAAAAATACAGTTTCTAGCTAAAATTTGAATGGTTTCGTTGCACTTTCCGAGCCCGTAGGGTATCTGAGTGGCTTAAAAGTACAAGAAAACACTTCAAAAGTGACGTTTCTGAAGAATTTTAACAGTTTTCTTGTATCTACGAACGCCAGAATGCATAAAATTGACCTAAACGTCTCCTTTTCCTATTCTGAGTCGATTCTGCATGCTTTAAGTGTGTTTGGTGGCTCAGAACCATCAAAAAACGTTGAAATATAGTTCAAATTCAATAAAAATCGACAAAAATACAGTTTCTAGCTAAAATTTGATGGTTTCGTTGCACTTTCCGAGCCCGTAGGGTATCTGAGTGGCTTAAAAGTACAAGAAAACACTTCAAAAGTGACGTTTCTGAAGAATTTTAACAGTTTTCTTGTATCTACGAACGCCAGAATGCATAAAATTGACCTAAACGTCTCCTTTTCCTATTCTGAGTCGATTCTGCATGCTTTAAGTGTGTTTGGTGGCTCAGAACCATCAAAAAACGTTGAAATATAGTTCAAATTCAATAAAAATCGACAAAAATACAGTTTCTAGCTAAAATTTGATGGTTTCGTTGCACTTTCCGAGCCCGTAGGGTATCTCAGTGGCTTAAAAGTACAAGAAAACACTTCAAAAGTGACGTTTCTGAAGAATTTAACAGTTTTCTTGTATCTACGAACGCCAGAATGCATAAAATTGACCTAAACGTCTCCTTTTCCTATTCTGAGTCGATTCTGCATGCTTTAAGTGTGTTTGGTGGCTCAGAACCATCAAAAAACGTTGAAATATAGTTCAAATTCAATAAAAATCGACAAAAATACAGTTTCTAGCTAAAATTTTATGGTTTCGTTGCACTTTCCGAGCCCGTAGGGTATCTGAGTGGCTTAAAAGTACAAGAAAACACTTCAAAAGTGACGTTTCTGAAGAATTTTAACAGTTTTCTTGTATCTACGAACGCCAGAATGCATAAAATTGACCTAAACGTCTCCTTTTCCTATTCTGAGTCGATTCTGCATGCTTTAAGTGTGTTTGGTGGCTCAGAACCATCAAAAAACGTTGAAATATAGTTCAAATTCAATAAAAATCGACAAAAATACAGTTTCTAGCTAAAATTTGATGGTTTCGTTGCACTTTCCGAGCCCGTAGGGTATCTGAGTGGCTTAAAAGTACAAGAAAACACTTCAAAAGTGACGTTTCTGAAGAATTTTAACAGTTTTCTTGTATCTACGAACGCCAGAATGCATAAAATTGACCTAACCGTCTATTTTTCCTATTCTGAGTCGATTCTGCATGCTTTAAGTGTGTTTGGTGGCTCAGAACCATCAAAAAACGTTGAAATATAGTTCAAATTCAATAAAAATCGACAAAAATACAGTTTCTAGCTAAAATTTGATGGTTTCGTTGCACTTTCCGAGCCCGTAGGGTATCTGAGTGGCTTAAAAGTACAAGAAAACACTTCAAAAGTGACGTTTCTGAAGAATTTTAACAGTTTTCTTGTATCTACGAACGCCAGAATGCATAAAATTGACCTAAACGTCTCCTTTTCCTATTCTGAGTCGATTCTGCATGCTTTAAGTGTGTTTGGTGGCTCAGAACCATCAAAAAACGTTGAAATATAGTTCAAATTCAATAAAAATCGACAAAAATACAGTTTCTAGCTAAAATTTGATGGTTTCGTTGCACTTTCCGAGCCCGTAGGGTATCTGAGTGGCTTAAAAGTACAAGAAAACACTTCAAAAGTGACGTTTCTGAAGAATTTTAACAGTTTTCTTGTATCTACGAACGCCAGAATGCATAAAATTGACCTAAACGTCTCCTTTTCCTATTCTGAGTCGATTCTGCATGCTTTAAGTGTGTTTGGTGGCTCAGAACCATCAAAAAACGTTGAAATATAGTTCAAATTCAATAAAAATCGACAAAAATACAGTTTCTAGCTAAAATTTGATGGTTTCGTTGCACTTTCCGAGCCCGTAGCGTATCTGAGTGGCTTAAAAGTACAAGAAAACACTTCAAAAGTGACGTTTCTGAAGAATTTTAACAGTTTTCTTGTATCTACGAACGCCAGAATGCATAAAATTGACCTAAACGTCTCCTTTTCCTATTCTGAGTCGATTCTGCATGCTTTAAGTGTGTTTGGTGGCTCAGAACCATCAAAAAACGTTGAAATATAGTTCAAATTCAATAAAAATCGACAAAAATACAGTTTCTAGCTAAAATTTGATGGTTTCGTTGCACTTTCCGAGCCCGTAGGGTATCTGAGTGGCTTCAAAGTACAAGAAAACACTTCAAAAGTGACGTTTCTGAAGAATTTTAACAGTTTTCTTGTATCTACGAACGCCAGAATGCATAAAATTGACCTAAACGTCTCCTTTTCCTATTCTGAGTCGATTCTGCATGCTTTAAGTGTGTTTGGTGGCTCAGAACCATCAAAAAACGTTGAAATATAGTTCAAATTCAATAAAAATCGACAAAAATACAGTTTCTAGCTAAAATTTGATGGTTTCGTTGCACTTTCCGCGCCCGTAGGGTATCTGAGTGGCTTAAAAGTACAAGAAAACACTTCAAAAGTGACGTTTCTGAAGAATTTTAACAGTTTTCTTGTATCTACGAACGCCAGAATGCATAAAATTGACCTAAACGTCTCCTTTTCCTATTCTGAGTCGATTCTGCATGCTTTAAGTGTGTTTGGTGGCTCAGAACCATCAAAAAACGTTGAAATATAGTTCAAATTCAATAAAAATCGAAAAAATACAGTTTCTAGCTAAAATTTGATGGTTTCGTTGCACTTTCCGAGCCCGTAGGGTATCTGAGTGGCTTAAAAGTACAAGAAAACACATCAAAAGTGACGTTTCTGAAGAATTTTAACAGTTTTCTTGTATCTACGAACGCCAGAATGCATAAAATTGACCTAAACGTCTCCTTTTCCTATTCTGAGTCGATTCTGCATGCTTTAAGTGTGTTTGGTGGCTCAGAACCATCAAAAAACGTTGAAATATAGTTCAAATTCAATAAAAATCGACAAAAATACAGTTTCTAGCTAAAATTTGATGGTTTCGTTGCACTTTCCGAGCCCGTAGGGTATCTGAGTGGCTTAAAAGTACAAGAAAACACTTCAAAAGTGACGTTTCTGAAGAATTTTAACAGTTTTCTTGTATCTACGAACGCCAGAATGCATAAAATTGACCTAAACGTCTCCTTTTCCTATTCTGAGTCGATTCTGCATGCTTTAAGTGTGTTTGGTGGCTCAGAACCATCAAAAAACGTTGAAATATAGTTCAAATTCAATAAAAATCGACAATAATACAGTTTCTAGCTAAAATTTGATGGTTTCGTTGCACTTTCCGAGCCCGTAGGGTATCTGAGTGGCTTAAAAGTACAAGAAAACACTTCAAAAGTGACGTTTCTGAAGAATTTTAACAGTTTTCTTGTATCTACGAACGCCAGAATGCATAAAATTGACCTAAACGTCTCCTTTTCCTATTCTGAGTCGATTCTGAATGCTTTAGGTGTGTTTGGTGGCTCAGAACCATCAAAAACGTTGAAATATAGTTCAAATTCAATAAAAATCGACAATAATACAGTTTCTAGCTAAAATTTGATGGTTTCGTTGCACTTTCCGAGCCCGTTGGGTATCTGAGTGGCTTAAAAGTACAAGAAAACACTTCAAAAGTGACGTTTCTGAAGAATTTTAACAGTTTTCTTGTATCTACGAACGCCAGAATGCATAAAATTGACCTAAACGTCTCCTTTTCCTATTCTGAGTCGATTCTGCATGCTTTAAGTGTGTTTGGTGGCTCAGAACCATCAAAAAACGTTGAAATATAGTTCAAATTCAATAAAAATCGACAAAAATACAGTTTCTAGCTAAAATTTGATGGTTTCGTTGCACTTTCCGAGCCCGTAGGGTATCTGAGTGGCTTAAAAGTACAAGAAAACACTTCAAAAGTGACGTTTCTGAAGAATTTTAACAGTTTTCTTGTATCTACGAACGCCAGAATGCATAAAATTGACCTAAACGTCTCCTTTTCCTATTCTGAGTCGATTCTGCATGCTTTAAGTGTGTTTGGTGGCTCAGAACCATCAAAAAACGTTGAAATATAGTTCAAATTCAATAAAAATCGACAAAAATACAGTTTCTAGCTAAAATTTGATGGTTTCGTTGCACTTTCCGAGCCCGTAGGGTATCTGAGTGGCTTAGAAGTACAAGAAAACACTTCAAAAGTGACGTTTCTGAAGAATTTTAACAGTTTTCTTGTATCTACGAACGCCAGAATGCATAAAATTGACCTAAACGTCTCCTTTTCCTATTCTGAGTCGATTCTGCATGCTTTAAGTGTGTTTGGTGGCTCAGAACCATCAAAAAACGTTGAAATATATTTCAAATTCAATAAAAATCGACAAAAATACAGTTTCTAGCTAAAATTTGATGGTTTCGTTGCACTTTCCGAGCCCGTAAGGTATCTGAGTGGCTTAAAAGTACAAGAAAACACTTCAAAAGTGACGTTTCTGAAGAATTTTAACAGTTTTCTTGTATCTACGAACGCCAGAATGCATAAAATTGACCTAAACGTCTCCTTTTCCTATTCTGAGTCGATTCTGCATGCTTTAAGTGTGTTTGGTGGCTCAGAACCATCAAAAAACGTTGAAATATAGTTCAAATTCAATAAAAATCGACAAAAATACAGTTTCTAGCTAAAATTTGATGGTTTCGTTGCACTTTCCGAGCCCGTAGGGTATCTGAGTGGCTTAAAAGTACAAGAAAACACTTCAAAAGTGACGTTTCTGAAGAATTTTAACAGTTTTCTTGTATCTACGAACGCCAGAATGCATAAAATTGACCTAAACGTCTCCTTTTCCTATTCTGAGTCGATTCTGCATGCTTTAAGTGTGTTTGGTGGCTCAGAACCATCAAAAAACGTTGAAATTTAGTTCAAATTCAATAAAAATCGACAAAAATACAGTTTCTAGCTAAAATTTGATGGTTTCGTTGCACTTTCCGAGCCCGTTGGGTATCTGAGTGGCTTAAAAGTACAAGAAAACACTTCAAAAGTGACGTTTCTGAAGAATTTTAACAGTTTTCTTGTATCTACGAACGCCAGAATGCATAAAATTGACCTAAACGTCTGAGCTAACAATTATCCGAGAGTTACATACTCAAGCAAGAAAAAGGGGTGGTTACGATTATAGTAATAGGAACATTATTGTGCATCTTACGTTAATACATACATATGGAGACCAGGGCGGTGAACCCTGGTATCTGGTTAAGATTACTGAATAAACGCATATCAAGCAGTAAGCGACGGAATCTTATCTATGAGAGTATAAATTTATGCCTTCGTTACGGAAGACCATTGAAACGTATTACATATGAACATTAAATTAGCCTATAACATTTAACTGAGGGCTGGGGGGGGGTTGCGACTGATCGTGGTAGGGTCACGAGTGCCTGGTAGGGTAGCGGGTCTCGCTTTTGGTTACTCCAGGCGCTCGTAGTGTATGGGCGAGCCTGAAGGTGGCACCCGGGCCTTGAGAACGTAGAACTGTCCGTTTATTAAATTGAGGGCGGTGACAAGATACAGCGTTGGGCAAAAACGGGGGGCACGAACCCTTGCGGTTCGGCAGGGAGGGCCCACATCCAGCCGGAAGAAGCTGATCCGATACGGTGGATCATTGACTTGCCGTACAAGATTCATACCGAAGGCCTGTTAAGCCGCCGTCGAATCGCCGGTAAGCGCCGATAAGGCGGCCTTCGCAAGGGCAGAACCGCATAAGTAGGTCAGTGGGACTTACATGTCAGCAGTTCAGCGGTTGTGTGGAAAAGTCGGAGGGGGAACCTCGGCGAAGCGCCACTGTCACTCAATGGAGAAGGTCGTGTTGGAAGATGTTCCCCCGCACTTGGCACTAGCACGGCGGCCGGAAGTTGGGTATCACGATGAGACTAGGAAGCAGGCCCATCCGCACGCGAGACTGTATCGGAATCGAATTGAATTTTAATTCTAATCCGGCCGTTTTTATAGGGTTTTCGAGCGTGAGAATATTGAAGACGATGTGACAAAAAAATCTATTTCTCGCAATTTTGTCGCCGGAAACGGCGGCAAGTGTTTGTAAAAGTGCATTTCCCATAATTAATTGGCATCGGACCACCCAGAATGATAACGCATTCGTCAGACTTATTGGCCTTGATCTCAAGTGTTTGTATTGACCCCAAGTTTCCCATGCAAATGTGCATATTAATTGCAACTGGAGTGATTTGATTGGACATGAAGATGTTCTCCATATTAGGGCATGGAATGCGCTTTGGCGATTATTCCTGGAAGACAGTGTGACTGTGTGGGGCCATGGGAAGCGATCGCTTGCCTTGAAGATTCTGTTAATTGATAATACTGGGAAGTTCGGACTTTTGGTTCCCATGATAATGAAGAGTAGGCTCGTTATGAAAAATATTATGTGCCACAGTTGGGCTATTTTAAGGGTTGCAATTCCGGTTCACCACATATAGTTCAAATTCAATAAAAATCGACAAAAATACAGTTTCTAGCTAAAATTTGATGGTTTCGTTGCACTTTCCGAGCCCGTAGGGTATCTGAGTGGCTTAAAAGTACAAGAAAACACTTCAAAAGTGACGTTTCTGAAGAATTTTAACAGTTTTCTTGTATCTACGAACGCCAGAATGCATAAAATTGACCTAAACGTCTCCTTTTCCTATTCTGAGTCGATTCTGCATGCTTTAAGTGTGTTTGGTGGCTCAGAACCATCAAAAAACGTTGAAATATAGTTCAAATTCAATAAAAATCGACAAAAATACAGTTTCTAGCTAAAATTTGATGGTTTCGTTGCACTTTCCGAGCCCGTAGGGTATCTGAGTGGCTTAAAAGTACAAGAAAACACTTCAAAAGTGACGTTTCTGAAGAATTTTAACAGTTTTCTTGTATCTACGAACGCCAGAATGCATAAAATTGACCTAACCGTCTCCTTTTCCTATTCTGAGTCGATTCTGCATGCTTTAAGTGTGTTTGGTGGCTCAGAACCATCAAAAAACGTTGAAATATAGTTCAAATTCAATAAAAATCGACAAAAATACAGTTTCTAGCTAAAATTTGATGGTTTCGTTGCACTTTCCGAGCCCGTAGGGTATCTGAGTGGCTTAAAAGTACAAGAAAACACTTCAAAAGTGACGTTTCTGAAGAATTTTAACAGTTTTCTTGTATCTACGAACGCCAGAATGCATAAAATTGACCTAAACGTCTCCTTTTCCTATTCTGAGTCGATTCTGCATGCTTTAAGTGTGTTTGGTGGCTCAGAACCATCAAAAAACGTTGAAATATAGTTCAAATTCAATAAAAATCGACAAAAATACAGTTTCTAGCTAAAATGTGATGGTTTCGTTGCACTTTCCGAGCCCGTAGGGTATCTGAGTGGCTTAAAAGTACAAGAAAACACTTCAAAAGTGACGTTTCTGAAGAATTTTAACAGTTTTCTTGTATCTACGAACGCCAGAATGCATAAAATTGACCTAAACGTCTCCTTTTCCTATTCTGAGTCGATTCTGCATGCTTTAAGTGTGTTTGGTGGCTCAGAACCATCAAAAAACGTTGAAATATAGTTCAAATTCAATAAAAATCGACAAAAATACAGTTTCTAGCTAAAATTTGATGGTTTCGTTGCACTTTCCGAGCCCGTAGCGTATCTGAGTGGCTTAAAAGTACAAGAAAACACTTCAAAAGTGACGTTTCTGAAGAATTTTAAGAGTTTTCTTGTATCTACGAACGCCAGAATGCATAAAATTGACCTAAACGTCTCCTTTTCCTATTCTGAGTCGATTCTGCATGCTTTAAGTGTGTTTGGTGGCTCAGAACCATCAAAAAACGTTGAAATATAGTTCAAATTCAATAAAAATCGACAAAAATACAGTTTCTAGCTAAAATTTGATGGTTTCGTTGCACTTTCCGAGCCCGTAGGGTATCTGAGTGGCTTCAAAGTACAAGAAAACACTTCAAAAGTGACGTTTCTGAAGAATTTTAACAGTTTTCTTGTATCTACGAACGCCAGAATGCATAAAATTGACCTAACCGTCTCCTTTTCCTATTCTGAGTCGATTCTGCAGGCTTTAAGTGTGTTTGGTGGCTCAGAACCATCAAAAAACGTTGAAATATAGTTCAAATTCAATAAAAATCGAAAAAATTCAGTTTCTAGCTAAAATTTGATGGTTTCGTTGCACTTTCCGAGCCCGTAGGGTATCTGAGTGGCTTAAAAGTACAAGAAAACACTTCAAAAGTGACGTTTCTGAAGAATTTTAACAGTTTTCTTGTATCTACGAACGCCAGAATGCATAAAATTGACCTAAACGTCTCCTTTTCCTATTCTGAGTCGATTCTGCATGCTTTAGGTGTGTTTGGTGGCTCAGAACCATCAAAAAACGTTGAAATATAGTTCAAATTCAATAAAAATCGACAATAATACAGTTTCTAGCTAAAATTTGATGGTTTCGTTGCACTTTCCGAGCCCGTAGGGTATCTGAGTGGCTTAAAAGTACAAGAAAACACATCAAAAGTGACGTTTCTGAAGAATTTTAACAGTTTTCTTGTATCTACGAACGCCAGAATGCATAAAATTGACCTAAACGTCTCCTTTTCCTATTCTGAGTCGATTCTGCATGCTTTAAGTGTGTTTGGTGGCTCAGAACCATCAAAAAACGTTGAAATATAGTTCAAATTCAATAAAAATCGACAAAAATACAGTTTCTAGCTAAAATTTGATGGTTTCGTTGCACTTTCCGAGCCCGTAGGGTATCTGAGTGGCTTAAAAGTACAAGAAAACACTTCAAAAGTGACGTTTCTGAAGAATTTTAACAGTTTTCTTGTATCTACGAACGCCAGAATGCATAAAATTGACCTAAACGTCTCCTTTTCCTATTCTGAGTCGATTCTGCATGTTTTAAGTGTGTTTGGTGGCTCAGAACCATCAAAAAACGTTGAAATATAGTTCAAATTCAATAAAAATCGACAAAAATACAGTTTCTAGCTAAAATTTGATGGTTTCGTTGCACTTTCCGAGCCCGTAGGGTATCTGAGTGGCTTAAAAGTACAAGAAAACACTTCAAAAGTGACGTTTCTGAAGAATTTTAACAGTTTTCTTGTATCTACGAACGCCAGAATGCATAAAATTGACCTAAACGTCTCCTTTTCCTTTTCTGAGTCGATTCTGCATGCTTTAAGTGTGTTTGGTGGCTCAGAACCATCAAAAAACGTTGAAATATAGTTCAAATTCAATAAAAATCGACAAAAATACAGTTTCTAGCTAAAATTTGATGGTTTCGTTGCACTTTCCGAGCCCGTAGGGTATCTGAGTGGCTTAAAAGTACAAGAAAACACTTCAAAAGTGACGTTTCTGAAGAATTTTAACAGTTTTCTTGTATCTACGAACGCCAGAATGCATAAAATTGACCTAAACGTCTCCTTTTCCTATTCTGAGTCGATTCTGCATGCTTTAAGTGTGTTTGGTGGCTCAGAACCATCAAAAAACGTTGAAATATAGTTCAAATTCAATAAAAATCGACAAAAATACAGTTTCTAGCTAAAATTTTATGGTTTCGTTGCACTTTCCGAGCCCGTAGGGTATCTGTGTGGCTTAAAAGTACAAGAAAACACTTCAAAAGTGACGTTTCTGAAGAATTTTAACAGTTTTCTTGTATCTACGAACGCCAGAATGCATAAAATTGACCTAAACGTCTCCTTTTCCTATTCTGAGTCGATTCTGCATGCTTTAAGTGTGTTTGGTGGCTCAGAACCATCAAAAAACGTTGAAATATAGTTCAAATTCAATAAAAATCGACAAAAATACAGTTTCTAGCTAAAATTTGATGGTTTCGTTGCACTTTCCGAGCCCGTAGGGTATCTGAGTGGCTTAAAAGTACAAGAAAACACTTCAAAAGTGACGTTCCTGAAGAATTTTAACAGTTTTCTTGTATCTACGAACGCCAGAATGCATAACATTGACCTAAACGTCTCCTTTTCCTATTCTGAGTCGATTCTGCATGCTTTAAGTGTGTTTGGTGGCTCAGAACCATCAAAAAACGTTTAAATATAGTTCAAATTCAATAAAAATCGACAAAAATACAGTTTCTAGCTAAAATTTGATGGTTTCGTTGCACTTTCCGAGACCGTAGGGTATCTGAGTGGATTAAAAGTACAAGAAAACACTTCAAAAGTGACGTTTCTGAAGAATTTTAACAGTTTTCTTGTATCTACGAACGCCAGAATGCATAAAATTGACCTAAACGTCTCCTTTTCCTATTCTGAGTCGATTCTGCATGCTTTAAGTGTGTTTGGTGGCTCAGAACCATCAAAAAACGTTGAAATCTAGTTCAAATTCAATAAAAATCGACAAAAATACAGTTTCTAGCTAAAATTTGATGGTTTCGTTGCACTTTCCGAGCCCGTAGGGTATCTGAGTGGCTTAAAAGTACAAGAAAACACTTCAAAAGTGACGTTTCTGAAGAATTTTAACAGTTTTCTTGTATCTACGAACGCCAGAATGCATAAAATTGACCTAAACGTCTCCTTTTCCTATTCTGAGTCGATTCTGCATGCTTTAAGTGTGTTTGGTGGCTCAGAACCATCAAAAAACGTTGAAATATAGTTCAAATTCAATAAAAATCGACAAAAATACAGTTTCTAGCTAAAATTTGATGGTTTCGTTGCACTTTCCGAGCCCGTAGGGTATCTGAGTGGCTTAAAAGTACAAGAAAACACTTCAAAAGTGACGTTTCTGAAGAATTTTAACAGTTTTCTTGTATCTACGAACGCCAGAATGCATAAAATTGACCTAAACGTCTCCTTTTCCTATTCTGAGTCGATTCTGCATGCTTTAAGTGTGTTTGGTGGCTCAGAACCATCAAAAAACGTTGAAATATAGTTCAAATTCAATAAAAATCGACAAAAATACAGTTTCTAGCTAAAATTTGATGGTTTCGTTGCACTTTCCGAGCCCGTTGGGTATCTGAGTGGCTTAAAAGTACAAGAAAACACTTCAAAAGTGACGTTTCTGAAGAATTTTAACAGTTTTCTTGTATCTACGAACGCCAGAATGCATAAAATTGACCTAAACGTCTCCTTTTCCTATTCTGAGTCGATTCTGCATGCTTTAAGTGTGTTTGGTGGCTCAGAACCATCAAAAAACGTTGAAATATAGTTCAAATTCAATAAAAATCGACAAAAATACAGTTTCTAGCTAAAATTTGATGGTTTCGTTGCACTTTCCGAGCCCGTAGGGTATCTGAGTGGCTTAAAAGTACAAGAAAACACTTCAAAAGTGACGTTTCTGAAGAATTTTAACAGTTTTCTTGTATCTACGAACGCCAGAATGCATAAAATTGACCTAAACGTCTCCTTTTCCTATTCTGAGTCGATTCTGCATGCTTTAAGTGTGTTTGGTGGCTCAGAACCATCAAAAAACGTTGAAATATAGTTCAAATTCAATAAAAATCGGCAAAAATACAGTTTCTAGCTAAAATTTGATGGTTTCGTTGCACTTTCCGAGCCCGTAGGGTATCTGAGTGGCTTAAAAGTACAAGAAAACACTTCAAAAGTGACGTTTCTGAAGAATTTTAACAGTTTTCTTGTATCTACGAACGCCAGAATGCATAAAATTGACCTAAACGTCTCCTTTTCCTATTCTGAGTCGATTCTGCATGCTTTAGGTGTGTTTGGTGGCTCAGAACCATCAAAAAACGTTGAAATATAGTTCAAATTCAATAAAAATCGACAATAATACAGTTTCTAGCTAAAATTTGATGGTTTCGTTGCACTTTCCGAGCCCGTAGGGTATCTGAGTGGCTTAAAAGTACAAGAAAACACATCAAAAGTGACGTTTCTGAAGAATTTTAACAGTTTTCTTGTATCTACGAACGCCAGAATGCATAAAATTGACCTAAACGTCTCCTTTTCCTATTCTGAGTCGATTCTGCATGCTTTAAGTGTGTTTGGTGGCTCAGAACCATCAAAAAACGTTGAAATATAGTTCAAATTCAATAAAAATCGACAAAAATACAGTTTCTAGCTAAAATTTGATGGTTTCGTTGCACTTTCCGAGCCCGTAGGGTATCTGAGTGGCTTAAAAGTACAAGAAAACACTTCAAAAGTGACGTTTCTGAAGAATTTTAACAGTTTTCTTGTATCTACGAACGCCAGAATGCATAAAATTGACCTAAACGTCTCCTTTTCCTATTCTGAGTCGATTCTGCATGCTTTAAGTGTGTTTGGTGGCTCAGAACCATCAAAAAACGTTGAAATATAGTTCAAATTCAATAAAAATCGACAAAAATACAGTTTCTAGCTAAAATTTGATGGTTTCGTTGCACTTTCCGAGCCCGTAGGGTATCTGAGTGGCTTAAAAGTACAAGAAAACACTTCAAAAGTGACGTTTCTGAAGAATTTTAACAGTTTTCTTGTATCTACGAACGCCAGAATGCATAAAATTGACCTAAACGTCTCCTTTTCCTATTCTGAGTCGATTCTGCATGCTTTAAGTGTGTTTGGTGGCTCAGAACCATCAAAAAACGTTGAAATATATTTCAAATTCAATAAAAATCGACAAAAATACAGTTTCTAGCTAAAATTTGATGGTTTCGTTGCACTTTCCGAGCCCGTAAGGTATCTGAGTGGCTTAAAAGTACAAGAAAACACTTCAAAAGTGACGTTTCTGAAGAATTTTAACAGTTTTCTTGTATCTACGAACGCCAGAATGCATAAAATTGACCTAAACGTCTCCTTTTCCTATTCTGAGTCGATTCTGCATGCTTTAAGTGTGTTTGGTGGCTCAGAACCATCAAAAAACGTTGAAATATAGTTCAAATTCAATAAAAATCGACAAAAATACAG
The DNA here is from genome assembly GCF_036711695.1 of Zophobas morio. NCBI lineage: Eukaryota > Metazoa > Arthropoda > Insecta > Coleoptera > Tenebrionidae > Zophobas > Zophobas morio. The sequence continues at coordinate 27,779 of NW_026972394.1, read as the reverse complement.
TTTCTAGCTAAAATTTGATGGTTTCGTTGCACTTTCCGAGCCCGTAGGTTATCTGAGTGGCTTAAAAGTACAAGAAAACACTTCAAAAGTGACGTTTCTGAAGAATTTTAACAGTTTTCTTGTATCTACGAAAGCCAGAATGCATAAAATTGACCTAAACGTCTCCTTTTCCTATTCTGAGTCGATTCTGCATGCTTTAAGTGTGTTTGGTGGCTCAGAACCATCAAAAAACGTTGAAATATAGTTCAAATTCAATAAAAATCGACAAAAATACAGTTTCTAGCTAAAATTTGACGGTTTCGTTGCACTTTCCGAGCCCGTAGGGTATCTGAGTGGCTTAAAAGTACAAGAAAACACTTCAAAAGTGACGTTTCTGAAGAATTTTAACGGTTTTCTTGTATCTACGAACGCCAGAATGCATAAAATTGACCTAAACGTCTCCTTTTCCTATTCTGAGTCGATTCTGCATGCTTTAAGTGTGTTTGGTGGCTCAGAACCATCAAAAAACGTTGAAATATAGTTCAAATTCAATAAAAATCGACAAAAATACAGTTTCTAGCTAAAATTTGATGGTTTCGTTGCACTTTCCGAGCCCGTAGGGTATCTGAGTGGCTTAAAAGTACAAGAAAACACTTCAAAAGTGACGTTTCTGAAGAATTTTAACAGTTTTCTTGTATCTACGAACGCCAGAATGCATAAAATTGACCTAAACGTCTCCTTTTCCTATTCTGAGTCGATTCTGCATGCTTTAAGTGTGTTTGGTGGCTCAGAACCATCAAAAAACGTTGAAATATAGTTCAAATTCAATAAAAATCGACAAAAATACAGTTTCTAGCTAAAATTTGATGGTTTCGTTGCACTTTCCGAGCCCGTAGGGTATCTGAGTGGCTTAAAAGTACAAGAAAACACTTCAAAAGTGACGTTTCTGAAGAATTTTAACAGTTTTCTTGTATCTACGAACGCCAGAATGCATAAAATTGACCTAAACGTCTCCTTTTCCTATTCTGAGTCGATTCTGCATGCTTTAAGTGTGTTTGGTGGCTCAGAACCATCAAAAAACGTTGAAATATAGTTCAAATTCAATAAAAATCGACAAAAATACAGTTTCTAGCTAAAATTTTATGGTTTCGTTGCACTTTCCGAGCCCGTAGGGTATCTGTGTGGCTTAAAAGTACAAGAAAACACTTCAAAAGTGACGTTTCTGAAGAATTTTAACAGTTTTCTTGTATCTACGAACGCCAGAATGCATAAAATTGACCTAAACGTCTCCTTTTCCTATTCTGAGTCGATTCTGCATGCTTTAAGTGTGTTTGGTGGCTCAGAACCATCAAAAAACGTTGAAATATAGTTCAAATTCAATAAAAATCGACAAAAATACAGTTTCTAGCTAAAATTTGATGGTTTCGTTGCACTTTCCGAGCCCGTAGGGTATCTGAGTGGCTTAAAAGTACAAGAAAACACTTCAAAAGTGACGTTTCTGAAGAATTTTAACAGTTTTCTTGTATCTACGAACGCCAGAATGCATAAAATTGACCTAAACGTCTCCTTTTCCTATTCTGAGTCGATTCTGCATGCTTTAAGTGTGTTTGGTGGCTCAGAACCATCAAAAAACGTTGAAATATAGTTCAAATTCAATAAAAATCGACAAAAATACAGTTTCTAGCTAAAATTTGATGGTTTCGTTGCACTTTCCGAGCCCGTAGGGTATCTGAGTGGCTTAAAAGTACAAGAAAACACTTCAAAAGTGACGTTTCTGAAGAATTTTAACAGTTTTCTTGTATCTACGAACGCCAGAATGCATAAAATTGACCTAAACGTCTCCTTTTCCTATTCTGAGTCGATTCTGCATGCTTTAAGTGTGTTTGGTGGCTCAGAACCATCAAAAAACGTTGAAATATAGTTCAGATTCAATAAAAATCGACAAAAATACAGTTTCTAGCTAAAATTTGATGGTTTCGTTGCACTTTCCGAGCCCGTAGGGTATCTGAGTGGCTTAAAAGTACAAGAAAACACTTCAAAAGTGACGTTTCTGAAGAATTTTAACAGTTTTCTTGTATCTACGAACGCCAGAATGCATAAAATTGACCTAAACGTCTCCTTTTCCTATTCTGAGTCGATTCTGCATGCTTTAAGTGTGTTTGGTGGCTCAGAACCATCAAAAAACGTTGAAATATAGTTCAAATTCAATAAAAATCGACAAAAATACAGTTTCTAGCTAAAACTTGATGGTTTCGTTGCACTTTCCGAGCCCGTAGGGTATCTGAGTGGCTTAAAAGTACAAGAAAACACTTCAAAAGTGACGTTTCTGAAGAATTTTAACAGTTTTCTTGTATCTACGAACGCCAGAATGCATAAAATTGACCTAAACGTCTCCTTTTCCTATTCTGAGTCGATTCTGCATGCTTTAAGTGTGTTTGGTGGCTCAGAACCATCAAAAAACGTTGAAATATAGTTCAAATTCAATAAAAATCGACAAAAATACAGTTTCTAGCTAAAATTTGATGGTTTCGTTGCACTTTCCGAGCCCGTAGGGTATCTGAGTCGCTTAAAAGTACAAGAAAACACTTCAAAAGTGACGTTTCTGAAGAATTTTAACAGTTTTCTTGTATCTACGAACGCCAGAATGCATAAAATTGACCTAAACGTCTCCTTTTCCTATTCTGAGTCGATTCTGCATGCTTTAAGTGTGTTTGGTGGCTCAGAACCATCAAAAAACGTTGAAATATAGTTCAAATTCAATAAAAATCGACAAAAATACAGTTTCTAGCTAAAATTTGATGGTTTCGTTGCACTTTCCGAGCCCGTAGGGTATCTGAGTGGCTTAAAAGTACAAGAAAACACTTCAAAAGTGACGTTTCTGAAGAATTTTAACAGTTTTCTTGTATCTACGAACGCCAGAATGCATAAAATTGACCTAAACGTCTCCTTTTCCTATTCTGAGTCGATTCTGCATGCTTTAAGTGTGTTTGGTGGCTCAGAACCATCAAAAAACGTTGAAATATAGTTCAAATTCAATAAAAATCGACAAAAATACAGTTTCTAGCTAAAATTTGATGGTTTCGTTGCACTTTCCGAGCCCGTTGGGTATCTGAGTGGCTTAAAAGTACAAGAAAACACTTCAAAAGTGACGTTTCTGAAGAATTTTAACAGTTTTCTTGTATCTACGAACGCCAGAATGCATAAAATTGACCTAAACGTCTCCATTTCCTATTCTGAGTCGATTCTGCATGCTTTAAGTGTGTTTGGTGGCTCAGAACCATCAAAAAACGTTGAAATATAGTTCAAATTCAATAAAAATCGACAAAAATACAGTTTCTAGCTAAAATTTGATGGTTTCGTTGCACTTTCCGAGCCCGTAGGGTATCTGAGTGGCTTAAAAGTACAAGAAAACACTTCAAAAGTGACGTTTCTGAAGAATTTTAACAGTTTTCTTGTATCTACGAACGCCAGAATGCATAAAATTGACCTAAACGTCTCCTTTTCCTATTCTGAGTCGATTCTGCATGCTTTAAGTGTGTTTGGTGGCTCAGAACCATCAAAAAACGTTGAAATATAGTTCAAATTCAATAAAAATCGACAAAAAATACAGTTTCTAGCTAAAATTTGATGGTTTCGTTGCACTTTCCGAGCCCGTAGGGTATCTGAGTGGCTTAAAAGTACAAGAAAACACTTCAAAAGTGACGTTTCTGAAGAATTTTAACAGTTTTCTTGTATCTACGAACGCCAGAATGCATAAAATTGACCTAAACGTCTCCTTTTCCTATTCTGAGTCGATTCTGCATGCTTTAAGTGTGTTTGGTGGCTCAGAACCATCAAAAAACGTTGAAATATAGTTCAAATTCAATAAAAATCGACAAAAATACAGTTTCTAGCTAAAATTTGATGGTTTCGTTGCACTTTCCGAGCCCGTAGGGTATCTGAGTGGCTTAAAAGTACAAGAAAACACTTCAAAAGTGACGTTTCTGAAGAATTTTAACAGTTTTCTTGTATCTACGAACGCCAGAATGCATAAAATTGACCTAAACGTCTCCTTTTCCTATTCTGAGTCGATTCTGCATGCTTTAAGTGTGTTTGGTGGCTCAGAACCATCAAAAAACGTTGAAATATACTTCAAATTCAATAAAAATCGACAAAAATACAGTTTCTAGCTAAAATTTGATGGTTTCGTTGCACTTTCCGAGCCCGTAGGGTATCTGAGTGGCTTAAAAGTACAAGAAAACACTTCAAAAGTGACGTTTCTGAAGAATTTTAACAGTTTTCTTGTATCTACGAACGCCAGAATGCATAAAATTGACCTAAACGTCTCCTTTTCCTATTCTGAGTCGATTCTGCATGTTTTAAGTGTGTTTGGTGGCTCAGAACCATCAAAAAACGTTGAAATATAGTTCAAATTCAATAAAAATCGACAAAAATACAGTTTCTAGCTAAAATTTGATGGTTTCGTTGCACTTTCCGAGCCCGTTGGGTATCTGAGTGGCTTAAAAGTACAAGAAAACACTTCAAAAGTGACGTTTCTGAAGAATTTTAACAGTTTTCTTGTATCTACGAACGCCAGAATGCATAAAATTGACCTAAACGTCTCCTTTTCCTATTCTGAGTCGATTCTGCATGCTTTAAGTGTGTTTGGTGGCTCAGAACCATCAAAAAACGTTGAAATATAGTTCAAATTCAATAAAAATCGACAAAAATACAGTTTCTAGCTAAAATTTGATGGTTTCGTTGCACTTTCCGAGCCCGTAGGGTATCTGAGTGGCTTAAAAGTACAAGAAAACACTTCAAAAGTGACGTTTCTGAAGAATTTTAACAGTTTTCTTGTATCTACGAACGCCAGAATGCATAAAATTGACCTAAACGTCTCCTTTTCCTATTCTGAGTCGATTCTGCATGCTTTAAGTGTGTTTGGTGGCTCAGAACCATCAAAAAACGTTGAAATATAGTTCAAATTCAATAAAAATCGACAAAAATACAGTTTCTAGCTAAAATTTGATGGTTTCGTTGCACTTTCCGAGCCCGTAGGGTATCTGAGTGGCTTAAAAGTACAAGAAAACACTTCAAAAGTGACGTTTCTGAAGAATTTTAACAGTTTTCTTGTATCTACGAACGCCAGAATGCATAAAATTGACCTAAACGTCTCCTTTTCCTATTCTGAGTCGATTCTGCATGCTTTAAGTGTGTTTGGTGGCTCAGAACCATCAAAAAACGTTGAAATATAGTTCAAATTCAATAAAAATCGACAAAAATACAGTTTCTAGCTAAAATTTGATGGTTTCGTTGCACTTTCCGAGCCCGTAGGGTATCTGAGTGGCTTAAAAGTACAAGAAAACACTTCAAAAGTGACGTTTCTGAAGAATTTTAACAGTTTTCTTGTATCTACGAACGCCAGAATGCATAAAATTGACCTAAACGTCTCCTTTTCCTATTCTGAGTCGATTCTGCATGCTTTAAGTGTGTTTGGTGGCTCAGAACCATCAAAAAACGTTGAAATATAGTTCAAATTCAATAAAAATCGACAAAAATTCAGTTTCTAGCTAAAATTTGATGGTTTCGTTGCACTTTCCGAGCCCGTTGGGTATCTGAGTGGCTTAAAAGTACAAGAAAACACTTCAAAAGTGACGTTTCTGAAGAATTTTAACAGTTTTCTTGTATCTACGAACGCCAGAATGCATAAAATTGACCTAAACGTCTCCATTTCCTATTCTGAGTCGATTCTGCATGCTTTAAGTGTGTTTGGTGGCTCAGAACCATCAAAAAACGTTGAAATATAGTTCAAATTCAATAAAAATCGACAAAAATACAGTTTCTAGCTAAAATTTGATGGTTTCGTTGCACTTTCCGAGCCCGTAGGGTATCTGAGTGGCTTAAAAGTACAAGAAAACACTTCAAAAGTGACGTTTCTGAAGAATTTTAACAGTTTTCTTGTATCTACGAACGCCAGAATGCATAAAATTGACCTAAACGTCTCCTTTTCCTATTCTGAGTCGATTCTGCATGCTTTAAGTGTGTTTGGTGGCTCAGAACCATCAAAAAACGTTGAAATATAGTTCAAATTCAATAAAAATCGACAAAAATACAGTTTCTAGCTAAAATTTGATGGTTTCGTTGCACTTTCCGAGCCCGTTGGGTATCTGAGTGGCTTAAAAGTACAAGAAAACACTTCAAAAGTGACGTTTCTGAAGAATTTTAACAGTTTTCTTGTATCTACGAACGCCAGAATGCATAAAATTGACCTAAACGTCTCCATTTCCTATTCTGAGTCGATTCTGCATGCTTTAAGTGTGTTTGGTGGCTCAGAACCATCAAAAAACGTTGAAATATAGTTCAAATTCAATAAAAATCGACAAAAATACAGTTTCTAGCTAAAATTTGATGGTTTCGTTGCACTTTCCGAGCCCGTAGGGTATCTGAGTGGCTTAAAAGTACAAGAAAACACTTCAAAAGTGACGTTTCTGAAGAATTTTAACAGTTTTCTTGTATCTACGAACGCCAGAATGCATAAAATTGACCTAAACGTCTCCTTTTCCTATTCTGAGTCGATTCTGCATGCTTTAAGTGTGTTTGGTGGCTCAGAACCATCAAAAAACGTTGAAATATAGTTCAAATTCAATAAAAATCGACAAAAAATACAGTTTCTAGCTAAAATTTGATGGTTTCGTTGCACTTTCCGAGCCCGTAGGGTATCTGAGTGGCTTAAAAGTACAAGAAAACACTTCAAAAGTGACGTTTCTGAAGAATTTTAACAGTTTTCTTGTATCTACGAACGCCAGAATGCATAAAATTGACCTAAACGTCTCCTTTTCCTATTCTGAGTCGATTCTGCATGCTTTAAGTGTGTTTGGTGGCTCAGAACCATCAAAAAACGTTGAAATATAGTTCAAATTCAATAAAAATCGACAAAAATACAGTTTCTAGCTAAAATTTGATGGTTTCGTTGCACTTTCCGAGCCCGTAGGGTATCTGAGTGGCTTAAAAGTACAAGAAAACACTTCAAAAGTGACGTTTCTGAAGAATTTTAACAGTTTTCTTGTATCTACGAACGCCAGAATGCATAAAATTGACCTAAACGTCTCCTTTTCCTATTCTGAGTCGATTCTGCATGCTTTAAGTGTGTTTGGTGGCTCAGAACCATCAAAAAACGTTGAAATATACTTCAAATTCAATAAAAATCGACAAAAATACAGTTTCTAGCTAAAATTTGATGGTTTCGTTGCACTTTCCGAGCCCGTAGGGTATCTGAGTGGCTTAAAAGTACAAGAAAACACTTCAAAAGTGACGTTTCTGAAGAATTTTAACAGTTTTCTTGTATCTACGAACGCCAGAATGCATAAAATTGACCTAAACGTCTCCTTTTCCTATTCTGAGTCGATTCTGCATGTTTTAAGTGTGTTTGGTGGCTCAGAACCATCAAAAAACGTTGAAATATAGTTCAAATTCAATAAAAATCGACAAAAATACAGTTTCTAGCTAAAATTTGATGGTTTCGTTGCACTTTCCGAGCCCGTTGGGTATCTGAGTGGCTTAAAAGTACAAGAAAACACTTCAAAAGTGACGTTTCTGAAGAATTTTAACAGTTTTCTTGTATCTACGAACGCCAGAATGCATAAAATTGACCTAAACGTCTCCTTTTCCTATTCTGAGTCGATTCTGCATGCTTTAAGTGTGTTTGGTGGCTCAGAACCATCAAAAAACGTTGAAATATAGTTCAAATTCAATAAAAATCGACAAAAATACAGTTTCTAGCTAAAATTTGATGGTTTCGTTGCACTTTCCGAGCCCGTAGGGTATCTGAGTGGCTTAAAAGTACAAGAAAACACTTCAAAAGTGACGTTTCTGAAGAATTTTAACAGTTTTCTTGTATCTACGAACGCCAGAATGCATAAAATTGACCTAAACGTCTCCTTTTCCTATTCTGAGTCGATTCTGCATGCTTTAAGTGTGTTTGGTGGCTCAGAACCATCAAAAAACGTTGAAATATAGTTCAAATTCAATAAAAATCGACAAAAATACAGTTTCTAGCTAAAATTTGATGGTTTCGTTGCACTTTCCGAGCCCGTAGGGTATCTGAGTGGCTTAAAAGTACAAGAAAACACTTCAAAAGTGACGTTTCTGAAGAATTTTAACAGTTTTCTTGTATCTACGAACGCCAGAATGCATAAAATTGACCTAAACGTCTCCTTTTCCTATTCTGAGTCGATTCTGCATGCTTTAAGTGTGTTTGGTGGCTCAGAACCATCAAAAAACGTTGAAATATAGTTCAAATTCAATAAAAATCGACAAAAATACAGTTTCTAGCTAAAATTTGATGGTTTCGTTGCACTTTCCGAGCCCGTAGGGTATCTGAGTGGCTTAAAAGTACAAGAAAACACTTCAAAAGTGACGTTTCTGAAGAATTTTAACAGTTTTCTTGTATCTACGAACGCCAGAATGCATAAAATTGACCTAAACGTCTCCTTTTCCTATTCTGAGTCGATTCTGCATGCTTTAAGTGTGTTTGGTGGCTCAGAACCATCAAAAAACGTTGAAATATAGTTCAAATTCAATAAAAATCGACAAAAATTCAGTTTCTAGCTAAAATTTGATGGTTTCGTTGCACTTTCCGAGCCCGTTGGGTATCTGAGTGGCTTAAAAGTACAAGAAAACACTTCAAAAGTGACGTTTCTGAAGAATTTTAACAGTTTTCTTGTATCTACGAACGCCAGAATGCATAAAATTGACCTAAACGTCTCCATTTCCTATTCTGAGTCGATTCTGCATGCTTTAAGTGTGTTTGGTGGCTCAGAACCATCAAAAAACGTTGAAATATAGTTCAAATTCAATAAAAATCGACAAAAATACAGTTTCTAGCTAAAATTTGATGGTTTCGTTGCACTTTCCGAGCCCGTAGGGTATCTGAGTGGCTTAAAAGTACAAGAAAACACTTCAAAAGTGACGTTTCTGAAGAATTTTAACAGTTTTCTTGTATCTACGAACGCCAGAATGCATAAAATTGACCTAAACGTCTCCTTTTCCTATTCTGAGTCGATTCTGCATGCTTTAAGTGTGTTTGGTGGCTCAGAACCATCAAAAAACGTTGAAATATAGTTCAAATTCAATAAAAATCGACAAAAATACAGTTTCTAGCTAAAATTTGATGGTTTCGTTGCACTTTCCGAGCCCGTAGGGTATCTGAGTGGCTTAAAAGTACAAGAAAACACTTCAAAAGTGACGTTTCTGAAGAATTTTAACAGTTTTCTTGTATCTACGAACGCCAGAATGCATAAAATTGACCTAAACGTCTCCTTTTCCTATTCTGAGTCGATTCTGCATGCTTTAAGTGTGTTTGGTGGCTCAGAACCATCAAAAAGCGTTGAAATATAGTTCAAATTCAATAAAAATCGACAAAAATACAGTTTCTAGCTAAAATTTGATGGTTTCGTTGCACTTTCCGAGCCCGTAGGGTATCTGAGTGGCTTAAAAGTACAAGAAAACACTTCAAAAGTGACGTTTCTGAAGAATTTTAACAGTTTTCTTGTATCTACGAACGCCAGAATGCATAAAATTGACCTAAACGTCTCCTTTTCCTATTCTGAGTCGATTCTGCATGCTTTAAGTGTGTTTGGTGGCTCAGAACCATCAAAAAACGTTGAAATATAGTTCAAATTCAATAAAAATCGACAAAAAATACAGTTTCTAGCTAAAATTTGATGGTTTCGTTGCACTTTCCGAGCCCGTAGGGTATCTGAGTGGCTTAAAAGTACAAGAAAACACTTCAAAAGTGACGTTTCTGAAGAATTTTAACAGTTTTCTTGTATCTACGAACGCCAGAATGCATAAAATTGACCTAAACGTCTCCTTTTCCTATTCTGAGTCGATTCTGCATGCTTTGAGTGTGTTTGGTGGCTCAGAACCATCAAAAAACGTTGAAATATAGTTCAAATTCAATAAAAATCGACAAAAATACAGTTTCTAGCTAAAATTTGATGGTTTCGTTGCACTTTCCGAGCCCATAGGGTATCTGAGTGGCTTAAAAGTACAAGAAAACACTTCAAAAGTGACGTTTCTGAAGAATTTTAACAGTTTTCTTGTATCTACGAACGCCAGAATGCATAAAATTGACCTAAACGTCTCCTTTTCCTATTCTGAGTCGATTCTGCATGCTTTAAGTGTGTTTGGTGGCTCAGAACCATCAAAAAACGTTGAAATATAGTTCAAATTCAATAAAAATCGACAAAAATACAGTTTCTAGCTAAAATTTGATGGTTTCGTTGCACTTTCCGAGCCCGTAGGGTATCTGAGTGGCTTAAAAGTACAAGAAAACACTTCAAAAGTGACGTTTCTGAAGAATTTTAACAGTTTTCTTGTATCTACGAACGCCAGAATGCATAAAATTGACCTAAACGTCTCCTTTTCCTATTCTGAGTCGATTCTGCATGCTTTGAGTGTGTTTGGTGGCTCAGAACCATCAAAAAACGTTGAAATATAGTTCAAATTCAATAAAAATCGACAAAAATACAGTTTCTAGCTAAAATTTGATGGTTTCGTTGCACTTTCCGAGCCCGTAGGGTATCTGAGTGGCTTAAAAGTACAAGAAAACACTTCAAAAGTGACGTTTCTGAAGAATTTTAACAGTTTTCTTGTATCTACGAACGCCAGAATGCATAAAATTGACCTAAACGTCTCCTTTTCCTATTCTGAGTCGATTCTGCATGCTTTAAGTGTGTTTGGTGGCTCAGAACCATCAAAAAACTTTGAAATTTAGTTCAAATTCAATAAAAATCGACAAAAATACAGTTTCTAGCTAAAATTTGATGGTTTCGTTGCACTTTCCGAGCCCGTAGGGTTTCTGAGTGGCTTAAAAGTACAAGAAAACACTTCAAAAGTGACGTTTCTGAAGAATTTTAACAGCTTTCTTGTATCTACGAACGCCAGAATGCATAAAATTGACCTAAACGTCTCCTTTTCCTATTCTGAGTCGATTCTGCATGCTTTAAGTGTGTTTGGTGGCTCAGAACCATCAAAAAACGTTGAAATATAGTTCAAATTCAATAAAAATCGACAAAAATACAGTTTCTAGCTAAAATTTGATGGTTTCGTTGCACTTTCCGAGCCCGTTGGGTATCTGAGTGGCTTAAAAGTACAAGAAAACACTTCAAAAGTGACGTTTCTGAAGAATTTTAACAGTTTTCTTGTATCTACGAACGCCAGAATGCATAAAATTGACCTAAACGTCTCCTTTTCCTATTCTGAGTCGATTCTGCATGCTTTAAGTGTGTTTGGTGGCTCAGAACCATCAAAAAACGTTGAAATATAGTTCAAATTCAATAAAAATCGACAAAAATACAGTTTCTAGCTAAAATTTGATGGTTTCGTTGCACTTTCCGAGACCATTGGGTATCTGAGTGGCTTAAAAGTACAAGAAAACACTTCAAAAGTGACGTTTCTGAAGAATTTTAACAGTTTTCTTGTATCTACGAACGCCAGAATGCATAAAATTGACCTAAACGTCTCCTTTTCCTATTCTGAGTCGCTTCTGCATGCTTTAAGTGTGTTTGGTGGCTCAGAACCATCAAAAAGCGTTGAAATATAGTTCAAATTCAATAAAAATCGACAAAAATACAGTTTCTAGCTAAAATTTGATGCTTTCGTTGCACTTTCCGAGCCCGTAGGGTATCTGAGTGGCTTAAAAGTACAAGAAAACACTTCAAAAGTGACGTTTCTGAAGAATTTTAACAGTTTTCTTGTATCTACGAACGCCAGAATGCATAAAATTGACCTAAACGTCTCCTTTTCCTATTCTGAGTCGATTCTGCATGCTTTAAGTGTGTTTGGTGGCTCAGAACCATCAAAAAACGTTGAAATATAGTTCAAATTCAATAAAAATCGACAAAAATACAGTTTCTAGCTAAAATTTGATGGTTTCGTTGCACTTTCCGAGCCCGTAGGGTATCTGAGTGGCTTAAAAGTACAAGAAAACACTTCAAAAGTGACGTTTCTGAAGAATTTTAACAGTTTTCTTGTATCTACGAACGCCAGAATGCATAAAATTGACCTAAACGTCTCCTTTTCCTATTCTGAGTCGATTCTGCATGCTTTAAGTGTGTTTGGTGGCTCAGAACCATCAAAAAACGTTGAAATATAGTTCAAATTCAATAAAAATCGACAAAAATACAGTTTCTAGCTAAAATTTGATGGTTTCGTTGCACTTTCCGAGCCCGTAGGGTATCTGAGTGGCTTAAAAGTACAAGAAAACACTTCAAAAGTGACGTTTCTGAAGAATTTTAACAGTTTTCTTGTATCTACGAACGCCAGAATGCATAAAATTGACCTAAACGTCTCCTTTTCCTATTCTGAGTCGATTCTGCATGCTTTAAGTGTGTTTGGTGGCTCAGAACCATCAAAAAACGTTGAAATATAGTTCAAATTCAATAAAAATCGACAAAAATACAGTTTCTAGCTAAAATTTGATGGTTTCGTTGCACTTTTCGAGCCCGTAGGGTATCTGAGTGGCTTAAAAGTACAAGAAAACACTTCAAAAGTGACGTTTCTGAAGAATTTTAACAGTTTTCTTGTATCTACGAACGCCAGAATGCATAAAATTGACCTAAACGTCTCCTTTTCCTATTCTGAGTCGATTCTGCATGCTTTAAGAGTGTTTGGTGGCTCAGAACCATCAAAAAACGTTGAAATATAGTTCAAATTCAATAAAAATCGACAAAAATACAGTTTCTAGCTAAAATTTGATGGTTTCGTTGCACTTTCCGAGCCCGTAGGGTATCTGAGTGGCTTAAAAGTACAAGAAAACACTTCAAAAGTGACGTTTCTGAAGAATTTTAACAGTTTTCTTGTATCTACGAACGCCAGAATGCATAAAATTGACCTAAACGTCTCCTTTTCCTATTCTGAGTCGATTCTGCATGCTTTAAGTGTGTTTGGTGGCTCAGAACCATCAAAAAACGTTGAAATATAGTTCAAATTCAATAAAAATCGACAAAAATACAGTTTCTAGCTAAAATTTGATGGTTTCGTTGCACTTTCCGAGCCCGTAGGGTATCTGAGTGGTTTAAAAGTACAAGAAAACACTTCAAAAGTGACGTTTCTGAAGAATTTTAACAGTTTTCTTGTATCTACGAACGCCAGAATGCATAAAATTGACCTAAACGTCTCCTTTTCCTATTCTGAGTCGATTCTGCATGCTTTAAGTGTGTTTGGTGGCTCAGAACCATCAAAAAACGTTGAAATATAGTTCAAATTCAATAAAAATCGACAAAAATACAGTTTCTAGCTAAAATTTGATGGTTTCGTTGCACTTTCCGAGCCCCTAGGGTATCTGAGTGGCTTAAAAGTACAAGAAAACACATCAAAAGTGACGTTTCAGAAGAATTTTAACAGTTTTCTTGTATCTACGAACGCCAGAATACATAAAATTGACCTAAACGTCTCCTTTTCCTATTCTGAGTCAATTCTGCATGCTTTAAGTGTGTTTGGTGGCTCAGAACCATCAAAAAACGTTGAAATATAGTTCAAATTCAATAAAAATCGACAAAAATACAGTTTCTAGCTAAAATTTGATGGTTTCGTTGCACTTTCCGAGCCCGTAGGGTATCTGAGTGGCTTAAAAGTACAAGAAAACACTTCAAAAGTGACGTTTCAGAAGAATTTTAACAGTTTTCGTGTATCTACGAACGCCAGAATGCATAAAATTGACCTAAACGTCTCCTTTTCCTATTCTGAGTCGATTCTGCATGCTTTAAGTGTGTTTGGTGGCTCAGAACCATCAAAAAACGTTGAAATATAGTTCAAATTCAATAAAAATCGACAAAAATACAGTTTCTAGCTAAAATTTGATGGTTTCGTTGCACTTTCCGAGCCCGTAGGGTATCTGAGTGGCTTAAAAGTACAAGAAAACACTTCAAAAGTGCCGTTTCTGAAGAATTTTAACAGTTTTCTTGTATCTACGAACGCCAGAATGCATAAAATTGACCTAAACGTCTCCTTTTCCTATTCTGAGTCGATTCTGCATGCTTTAAGTGTGTTTGGTGGCTCAGAACCATCAAAAAACGTTGAAATATAGTTCAAATTCAATAAAAATCGACAAAAATACAGTTTCTAGCTAAAATTTGATGGTTTCGTTGCACTTTCCGAGCCCATAGGGTATCTGAGTGGCTTAAAAGTACAAGAAAACACTTCAAAAGTGACGTTTCTGAAGAATTTTAACAGTTTTCTTGTATCTACGAACGCCAGAATGCATGAAATTGACCTAAACGTCTCCTTTTCCTATTCTGAGTCGATTCTGCATGCTTTAAGTGTGTTTGGTGGCTCAGAACCATCAAAAAACGTTGAAATATAGTTCAAATTCAATAAAAATCGACAAAAATACAGTTTCTAGCTAAAATTTGATGGTTTCGTTGCACTTTCCGAGCCCGTAGGGTATCTGAGTGGCTTAAAAGTACAAGAAAACACTTCAAAAGTGACGTTTCTGAAGAATTTTAACAGTTTTCTTGTGTCTACGAACGCCAGAATGCATAAAATTGACCTAAACGTCTCCTTTTCCTATTCTGAGTCGATTCTGCATGCTTTAAGTGTGTTTGGTGGCTCAGAACCATTAAAAAACGTTGAAATATAGTTCAAATTCAATAAAAATCGACAAAAATACAGTTTCTAGCTAAAATTTGATGGTTTCGTTGCACTTTCCGAGCCCGTAGGGTATGTGAGTGGCTTAAAAGTACAAGAAAACACTTCAAAAGTGACGTTTCTGAAGAATTTTAACAGTTTTCTTGTATCTACGAACTCCAGAATGCATAAAATTGACCTAAACGTCTCCTTTTCCTATTCTGAGTCGATTCTGCATGCTTTCAGTGTGTTTGGTGGCTCAGAACCATCAAAAAACGTTGAAATATAGTTCAAATTCAATAAAAATCGACAAAAATACAGTTTCTAGCTAAAATTTGATGGTTTCGTTGCACTTTCCGAGCCCGTTGGGTATCTGAGTGGCTTAAAAGTACAAGAAAACACTTCAAAAGTGACGTTTCTGAAGAATTTTAACAGTTTTCTTGTATCTACGAACGCCAGAATGCATAAAATTGACCTAAACGTCTCCTTTTCCTATTCTGACTCGATTCTGCATGCTTTCAGTGTGTTTGGTGGCTCAGAACCATCAAAAAACGTTGAAATATAGTTCAAATTCAATAAAAATCGACAAAAATACAGTTTCTAGCTAAAATTTGATGGTTTCGTTGCACTTTCCGAGCCCGTAGGGTATCTGAGTGGCTTAAAAGTACAAGAAAACACTTCAAAAGTGACGTTTCTGAAGAATTTTAACAGTTTTCTTGTATCTACGAACGCCAGAATGCATAAAATTGACCTAAACGTCTCCTTTTCCTATTCTGAGTCGATTCTGCATGCTTTAAGTGTGTTTGGTGGCTCAGAACCATCAAAAAACGTTGAAATATAGTTCAAATTCAATAAAAATCGACAAAAATACAGTTTCTAGATAAAATTTGATGGTTTCGTTGCATTTTCCGAGCCCGTAGGGTATCTGAGTGGCTTAAAAGTACAAGAAAACACTTCAAAAGTGACGTTTCTGAAGAATTTTAACAGTTTTCTTGTATCTACGAACGCCAGAATGCATAAAATTGACCTAAACGTCTCCTTTTCCTATTCTGAGTCGATTCTGCATGCTTTAAGTGTGTTTGGTGGCTCAGAACCATCAAAAAACGTTGAAATATAGTTCAAATTCAATAAAAATCGACAAAAATACAGTTTCTAGCTAAAATTTGATGGTTTCGTTGCACTTTCCGAGCCCGTAGGGTATCTGAGTGGCTTAAAAGTACAAGAAAACACTTCAAAAGTGACGTTTACCTGAAGAATTTTAACAGTTTTCTTGTATCTACGAACGCCCGAATGCATAAAATCGACCTAAACGTCTCCTTTTCCTATTCTGAGTCGATTCTGCATGCTTTAAGTGTGTTTGGTGGCTCAGAACCATCAAAAAACGTTGAAATATAGTTCAAATTCAATAAAAATCGACAAAAATACAGTTTCTAGCTAAAATTTGATGGTTTCGTTGCACTTTCCGAGCCCGTAGGGTATCTGAGTGGCTTAAAATTACAAGAAAACACTTCAAAAGTGACGTTTCAGAAGAATTTTAACAGTTTTCTTGTATCTACGAACGCCAGAATGCATAAAATTGACCTAAACGTCTCCTTTTCCTATTCTGAGTCGATTCTGCATGCTTTAAGTGTGTTTGGTGGCTCAGAACCATCAAAAAACGTTGAAATATAGTTCAAATTCAATGAAAATCGACAAAAATACAGTTTCTAGCTAAAATTTGATGGTTTCGTTGCACTTTCCGAGCCCGTAGGTATCTGAGTGGCTTAAAAGTACAAGAAAACACTTCAAAAGTGACGTTTCTGAAGAATTTTAACAGTTTTCTTGTATCTACGAACGCCAGAATGCATAAAATTGACCTAAACGTCTCCTTTTCCTATTCTGAGTCGATTCTGCATGCTTTAAGTGTGTTTGGTGGCTCAGAACCATCAAAAAACGTTGAAATATAGTTCAAATTCAATAAAAATCGACAAAAATACAGTTTCTAGCTAAAATTTGATGGTTTCGTTGCACTTTCCGAGCCCGTAGGATATCTGAGTGGCTTAAAAGTACAAGAAAACACTTCAAAAGTGACGTTTCTGAAGAATTTTAACAGTTTTCTTGTATCTACGAACGCCAGAATGCATAAAATTGACCTAAACGTCTCCTTTTCCTATTCTGAGTCGATTCTGCATGCTTTAAGTGTGTTTGGTGGCTCAGAACCATCAAAAAACGTTGAAATATAGTTCAAATTCAATAAAAATCGACAAAAATACAGTTTCTAGCTAAAATTTGATGGTTTCGTTGCACTTTCCGAGCCCATAGGGTATCTGAGTGGCTTAAAAGTACAAGAAAACACTTCAAAAGTGACGTTTCTGAAGAATTTTAACAGTTTTCTTGTATCTACGAACGCCAGAATGCATGAAATTGACCTAAACGTCTCCTTTTCCTATTCTGAGTCGATTCTGCATGCTTTAAGTGTGTTTGGTGGCTCAGAACCATCAAAAAACGTTGAAATATAGTTCAAATTCAATAAAAATCGACAAAAATACAGTTTCTAGCTAAAATTTGATGGTTTCGTTGCACTTTCCGAGCCCGTAGGGTATCTGAGTGGCTTAAAAGTACAAGAAAACACTTCAAAAGTGACGTTTCTGAAGAATTTTAACAGTTTTCTTGTGTCTACGAACGCCAGAATGCATAAAATTGACCTAAACGTCTCCTTTTCCTATTCTGAGTCGATTCTGCATGCTTTAAGTGTGTTTGGTGGCTCAGAACCATTAAAAAACGTTGAAATATAGTTCAAATTCAATAAAAATCGACAAAAATACAGTTTCTAGCTAAAATTTGATGGTTTCGTTGCACTTTCCGAGCCCGTAGGGTATGTGAGTGGCTTAAAAGTACAAGAAAACACTTCAAAAGTGACGTTTCTGAAGAATTTTAACAGTTTTCTTGTATCTACGAACTCCAGAATGCATAAAATTGACCTAAACGTCTCCTTTTCCTATTCTGAGTCGATTCTGCATGCTTTCAGTGTGTTTGGTGGCTCAGAACCATCAAAAAACGTTGAAATATAGTTCAAATTCAATAAAAATCGACAAAAATACAGTTTCTAGCTAAAATTTGATGGTTTCGTTGCACTTTCCGAGCCCGTTGGGTATCTGAGTGGCTTAAAAGTACAAGAAAACACTTCAAAAGTGACGTTTCTGAAGAATTTTAACAGTTTTCTTGTATCTACGAACGCCAGAATGCATAAAATTGACCTAAACGTCTCCTTTTCCTATTCTGACTCGATTCTGCATGCTTTCAGTGTGTTTGGTGGCTCAGAACCATCAAAAAACGTTGAAATATAGTTCAAATTCAATAAAAATCGACAAAAATACAGTTTCTAGCTAAAATTTGATGTTTTCGTTGCACTTTCCGAGCCCGTAGGGTATCTGAGTGGCTTAAAAGTACAAGAAAACACTTCAAAAGTGACGTTTCTGAAGAATTTTAACAGTTTTCTTGTATCTACGAACGCCAGAATGCATAAAATTGACCTAAACGTCTCCTTTTCCTATTCTGAGTCGATTCTGCATGCTTTAAGTGTGTTTGGTGGCTCAGAACCATCAAAAAACGTTGAAATATAGTTCAAATTCAATAAAAATCGACAAAAATACAGTTTCTAGATAAAATTTGATGGTTTCGTTGCATTTTCCGAGCCCGTAGGGTATCTGAGTGGCTTAAAAGTACAAGAAAACACTTCAAAAGTGACGTTTCTGAAGAATTTTAACAGTTTTCTTGTATCTACGAACGCCAGAATGCATAAAATTGACCTAAACGTCTCCTTTTCCTATTCTGAGTCGATTCTGCATGCTTTAAGTGTGTTTGGTGGCTCAGAACCATCAAAAAACGTTGAAATATAGTTCAAATTCAATAAAAATCGACAAAAATACAGTTTCTAGCTAAAATTTGATGGTTTCGTTGCACTTTCCGAGCCCGTAGGGTATCTGAGTGGCTTAAAAGTACAAGAAAACACTTCAAAAGTGACGTTTACCTGAAGAATTTTAACAGTTTTCTTGTATCTACGAACGCCAGAATGCATAAAATCGACCTAAACGTCTCCTTTTCCTATTCTGAGTCGATTCTGCATGCTTTAAGTGTGTTTGGTGGCTCAGAACCATCAAAAAACGTTGAAATATAGTTCAAATTCAATAAAAATCGACAAAAATACAGTTTCTAGCTAAAATTTGATGGTTTCGTTGCACTTTCCGAGCCCGTAGGGTATCTGAGTGGCTTAAAATTACAAGAAAACACTTCAAAAGTGACGTTTCAGAAGAATTTTAACAGTTTTCTTGTATCTACGAACGCCAGAATGCATAAAATTGACCTAAACGTCTCCTTTTCCTATTCTGAGTCGATTCTGCATGCTTTAAGTGTGTTTGGTGGCTCAGAACCATCAAAAAACGTTGAAATATAGTTCAAATTCAATGAAAATCGACAAAAATACAGTTTCTAGCTAAAATTTGATGGTTTCGTTGCACTTTCCGAGCCCGTAGGTATCTGAGTGGCTTAAAAGTACAAGAAAACACTTCAAAAGTGACGTTTCTGAAGAATTTTAACAGTTTTCTTGTATCTACGAACGCCAGAATGCATAAAATTGACCTAAACGTCTCCTTTTCCTATTCTGAGTCGATTCTGCATGCTTTAAGTGTGTTTGGTGGCTCAGAACCATCAAAAAACGTTGAAATATAGTTCAAATTCAATAAAAATCGACAAAAATACAGTTTCTAGCTAAAATTTGATGGTTTCGTTGCACTTTCCGAGCCCGTAGGATATCTGAGTGGCTTAAAAGTACAAGAAAACACTTCAAAAGTGACGTTTCTGAAGAATTTTAACAGTTTTCTTGTATCTACGAACGCCAGAATGCATAAAATTGACCTAAACGTCTCCTTTTCCTATTCTGAGTCGATTCTGCATGCTTTAAGTGTGTTTGGTGGCTCAGAACCATCAAAAAACGTTGAAATATAGTTCAAATTCAATAAAAATCGACAAAAATACAGTTTCTAGCTAAAATTTGATGGTTTCGTTGCACTTTCCGAGCCCGTAGGGTATCTGAGTGGCTTAAAAGTACAAGAAAACACTTCAAAAGTGACCTTTCTGAAGAATTTTAAAAGTTTTCTTGTATCTACGAACGCCAGAATGCATGAAATTGACCTAAACGTCTCCTTTTCCTATTCTGAGTCGATTCTGCATGCTTTAAGTGTGTTTGGTGGCTCAGAACCATCAAAAAACGTTGAAATATAGTTCAAAATTCAATAAAAATCGACAAAAATACAGTTTCTAGCTAAAATTTGATGGTTTCGTTGCACTTTCCGAGCCCGTAGGGTATCTGAGTGGCTTAAAAGTACAAGAAAACACTTCAAAAGTGACGTTTCTGAAGAATTTTAACAGTTTTCTTGTATCTACGAACGCCAGAATGCATAAAATTGACCTAAACGTCTCCTTTTCCTATTCTGAGTCGATTCTGCATGCTTTAAGTGTGTTTGGTGGCTCAGAACCATTAAAAAACGTTGAAATATAGTTCAAATTCAATGAAAATCGACAAAAATACAGTTTCTAGCTAAAATTTGATGGTTTCGTTGCACTTTCCGAGCCCGTAGGGTATCTGAGTGGCTTAAAAGTACAAGAAAACACTTCAAAAGTGACGTTTCTGAAGAATTTTAACAGTTTTCTTGTATCTACGAACGCCAGAATGCATAAAATTGACCTAAACGTCTCCTTTTCCTATTCTGAGTCGATTCTGCATGCTTTAAGTGTGTTTGGTGGCTCAGAACCATCAAAAATCGTTGAAATATGGTTCAAATTCAATAAAAATCGACAAAAATACAGTTTCTAGATAAAATTTGATGGTTTCGTTGCACTTTCCGAGCCCGTAGGGTATCTGAGTGGCTTAAAAGTACAAGAAAACACTTCAAAAGTGACGTTTCTGAAGAATTTTAACAGTTTTCTTGTATCTACGAACGCCAGAATGCATAAAATTGACCTAAACGTCTCCTTTTCCTATTCTGAGTCGATTCTGCATGCTTTAAGTGTGTTTGGTGGCTCAGAACCATCAAAAACGTTGAAATATAGTTCAAATTCAATAAAAATCGACAAAAATACAGTTTCTAGCTAAAATTTGATGGTTTCGTTGCACTTTCCGAGCCCGTAGGGTATCTGAGTGGCTTAAAATTACAAGAAAACACTTCAAAAGTGACGTTTCAGAAGAATTTTAACAGTTTTCTTGTATCTACGAACGCCAGAATGCATAAAATTGACCTAAACGTCTCCTTTTCCTATTCTGAGTCGATTCTGCATGCTTTAAGTGTGTTTGGTGGCTCAGAACCATCAAAAAACGTTGAAATATAGTTCAAATTCAATGAAAATCGACAAAAATACAGTTTCTAGCTAAAATTTGATGGTTTCGTTGCACTTTCCGAGCCCGTAGGTATCTGAGTGGCTTAAAAGTACAAGAAAACACTTCAAAAGTGACGTTTCTGAAGAATTTTAACAGTTTTCTTGTATCTACGAACGCCAGAATGCATAAAATTGACCTAAACGTCTCCTTTTCCCTATTCTGAGTCGATTCTGCATGCTTTAAGTGTGTTTGGTGGCTCAGAACCATCAAAAAACGTTGAAATATAGTTCAAATTCAATAAAAATCGACAAAAATACAGTTTCTAGCTAAAATTTGATGGTTTCGTTGCACTTTCCGAGCCCGTAGGATATCTGAGTGGCTTAAAAGTACAAGAAAACACTTCAAAAGTGACGTTTCTGAAGAATTTTAACAGTTTTCTTGTATCTACGAACGCCAGAATGCATAAAATTGACCTAAACGTCTCCTTTTCCTATTCTGAGTCGATTTTGCATGCTTTAAGTGTGTTTGGTGGCTCAGAACCATCAAAAAACGTTGAAATATAGTTCAAATTCAATAAAAATCGACAAAAATACAGTTTCTAGCTAAAATTTGATGGTTTCGTTGCACTTTCCGAGCCCGTAGGGTATCTGAGTGGCTTAAAAGTACAAGAAAACACTTCAAAAGTGACGTTTCTGAAGAATTTTAACAGTTTTCTTGTATCTACGAACGCCAGAATGCATGAAATTGACCTAAACGTCTCCTTTTCCTATTCTGAGTCGATTCTGCATGCTTTAAGTGTGTTTGGTGGCTCAGAACCATCAAAAAACGTTGAAATATAGTTCAAATTCAATGAAAATCGACAAAATACAGTTTCTAGCTAAAATTTGATGGTTTCGTTGCACTTTCCGAGCCCGTAGGTATCTGAGTGGCTTAAAAGTACAAGAAAACACTTCAAAAGTGACGTTTCTGAAGAATTTTAACAGTTTTCTTGTATCTACGAACGCCAGAATGCATAAAATTGACCTAAACGTCTCCTTTTCCTATTCTGAGTCGATTCTGCATGCTTTAAGTGTGTTTGGTGGCTCAGAACCATCAAAAAACGTTGAAATATAGTTCAAATTCAATAAAAATCGACAAAAATACAGTTTCTAGCTAAAATTTGATGGTTTCGTTGCACTTTCCGAGCCCGTAGGGTATCTGAGTGGCTTAAAAGTACAAGAAAACACTTCAAAAGTGACGTTTCTGAAGAATTTTAACAGTTTTCTTGTATCTACGAACGCCAGAATGCATAAAATTGACCTAAACGTCTCCTTTTCCTATTCTGAGTCGATTTTGCATGCTTTAAGTGTGTTTGGTGGCTCAGAACCATCAAAAAACGTTGAAATATAGTTCAAATTCAATAAAAATCGACAAAAATACAGTTTCTAGCTAAAATTTGATGGTTTCGTTGCACTTTCCGAGCCCGTAGGGTATCTGAGTGGCTTAAAAGTACAAGAAAACACTTCAAAAGTGACGTTTCTGAAGAATTTTAACAGTTTTCTTGTATCTACGAACGCCAGAATGCATGAAATTGACCTAAACGTCTCCTTTTCCTATTCTGAGTCGATTCTGCATGCTTTAAGTGTGTTTGGTGGCTCAGAACCATCAAAAAACGTTGAAATATAGTTCAAATTCAATAAAAATCGACAAAAATACAGTTTCTAGCTAAAATTTGATGGTTTCGTTGCACTTTCCGAGCCCGTAGGGTATCTGAGTGGCTTAAAAGTACAAGAAAACACTTCAAAAGTGACGTTTCTGAAGAATTTTAACAGTTTTCTTGTATCTACGAACGCCAGAATGCATAAAATTGACCTAAACGTCTCCTTTTCCTATTCTGAGTCGATTCTGCATGCTTTAAGTGTATTTGGTGGCTCAGAACCATTAAAAAACGTTGAAATATAGTTCAAATTCAATAAAAATCGACAAAAATACAGTTTCTAGCTAAAATTTGATGGTTTCGTTGCACTTTCCGAGCCCGTAGGGTATCTGAGTGGCTTAAAAGTACAAGAAAACACTTCAAAAGTGACGTTTCTGAAGAATTTTAACAGTTTTCTTGTATCTACGAACGCCAGAATGCATAAAATTGACCTAAACGTCTCCTTTTCCTATTCTGAGTCGATTCTGCATGCTTTCAGTGTGTTTGGTGGCTCAGAACCATCAAAAAACGTTGAAATATAGTTCAAATTCAATAAAAATCGACAAAAATACAGTTTCTAGCTAAAATTTGATGGTTTCGTTGCACTTTCCGAGCCCGTAGGGTATCTGAGTGGCTTAAAAGTACAACAAAACACTTCAAAAGTGACGTTTCTGAAGAATTTTAACAGTTTTCTTGTATCTACGAACGCCAGAATGCATAAAATTTGCCTAAACGTCTCCTTTTCCTATTCTGACTCGATTCTGCATGCTTTCAGTGTGTTTGGTGGCTCAGAACCATCAAAAAACGTTGAAATATAGTTCAAATTCAATAAAAATCGACAAAAATACAGTTTCTAGCTAAAATTTGATGGTTTAGTTGCACTTTCCGAGCCCGTAGGGTATCTGAGTGGCTTAAAAGTACAAGAAAACACTTCAAAAGTGACGTTTCTGAAGAATTTTAACAGTTTTCTTGTATCTACGAACGCCAGAATGCATAAAATTGACCTAAACGTCTCCTTTTCCTATTCTGAGTCGATTCTGCATGCTTTAAGTGTGTTTGGTGGCTCAGAACCATCAAAAATCGTTGAAATATAGTTCAAATTCAATAAAAATCGACAAAAATACAGTTTCTAGATAAAATTTGATGGTTTCGTTGCACTTTCCGAGCCCGTAGGGTATCTGAGTGGCTTAAAAGTACAAGAAAACACTTCAAAAGTGACGTTTCTGAAGAATTTTAACAGTTTTCTTGTATCTACGAACGCCAGAATGCATAAAATTGACCTAAACGTCTCCTTTTCCTATTCTGAGTCGATTCTGCATGCTTTAAGTGTGTTTGGTGGCTCAGAACCATCAAAAAACGTTGAAATATAGTTCAAATTCAATAAAAATCGACAAAAATACAGTTTCTAGCTAAAATTTGATGGTTTCGTTGCACTTTCCGAGCCCGTAGGGTATCTGAGTGGCTTAAAAGTACAAGAAAACACTTCAAAAGTGACGTTTCTGAAGAATTTTAACAGTTTTCTTGTATCTACGAACGCCAGAATGCATAAAATTGACCTAAACGTCTCCTTTTCCTATTCTGAGTCGATTCTGCATGCTTTAAGTGTATTTGGTGGCTCAGAACCATTAAAAAACGTTGAAATATAGTTCAAATTCAATAAAAATCGACAAAAATACAGTTTCTAGCTAAAATTTGATGGTTTCGTTGCACTTTCCGAGCCCGTAGGGTATCTGAGTGGCTTAAAAGTACAAGAAAACACTTCAAAAGTGACGTTTCTGAAGAATTTTAACAGTTTTCTTGTATCTACGAACGCCAGAATGCATAAAATTGACCTAAACGTCTCCTTTTCCTATTCTGAGTCGATTCTGCATGCTTTCAGTGTGTTTGGTGGCTCAGAACCATCAAAAAACGTTGAAATATAGTTCAAATTCAATAAAAATCGACAAAAATACAGTTTCTAGCTAAAATTTGATGGTTTCGTTGCACTTTCCGAGCCCGTAGGGTATCTGAGTGGCTTAAAAGTACAACAAAACACTTCAAAAGTGACGTTTCTGAAGAATTTTAACAGTTTTCTTGTATCTACGAACGCCAGAATGCATAAAATTTGCCTAAACGTCTCCTTTTCCTATTCTGACTCGATTCTGCATGCTTTCAGTGTGTTTGGTGGCTCAGAACCATCAAAAAACGTTGAAATATAGTTCAAATTCAATAAAAATCGACAAAAATACAGTTTCTAGCTAAAATTTGATGGTTTAGTTGCACTTTCCGAGCCCGTAGGGTATCTGAGTGGCTTAAAAGTACAAGAAAACACTTCAAAAGTGACGTTTCTGAAGAATTTTAACAGTTTTCTTGTATCTACGAACGCCAGAATGCATAAAATTGACCTAAACGTCTCCTTTTCCTATTCTGAGTCGATTCTGCATGCTTTAAGTGTGTTTGGTGGCTCAGAACCATCAAAAATCGTTGAAATATAGTTCAAATTCAATAAAAATCGACAAAAATACAGTTTCTAGATAAAATTTGATGGTTTCGTTGCACTTTCCGAGCCCGTAGGGTATCTGAGTGGCTTAAAAGTACAAGAAAACACTTCAAAAGTGACGTTTCTGAAGAATTTTAACAGTTTTCTTGTATCTACGAACGCCAGAATGCATAAAATTGACCTAAACGTCTCCTTTTCCTATTCTGAGTCGATTCTGCATGCTTTAAGTGTGTTTGGTGGCTCAGAACCATCAAAAAACGTTGAAATATAGTTCAAATTCAATAAAAATCGACAAAAATACAGTTTCTAGCTAAAATTTGATGGTTTCGTTGCACTTTCCGAGCCCGTAGGGTATCTGAGTGGCTTAAAAGTACAAGAAAACACTTCAAAAGTGACGTTTCTGAAGAATTTTAACAGTTTTCTTGTATCTACGAACGCCAGAATGCATAAAATTGACCTAAACGTCTCCTTTTCCTATTCTGAGTCGATTCTGCATGCTTTAAGTGTGTTTGGTGGCACAGAACCATCAAAAAACGTTGAAATATAGTTCAAATTCAATAAAAATCGACAAAAATACAATTTCTAGCTAAAATTTGATGGTTTCGTTCCACTTTCCGAGCCCGTAGGGTATCTGAGTGGCTTAAAAGTAAAAGAAAACACTTCAAAAGTGACGTTTCTGAAGAATTTTAACAGTTTTCTTGTATCTACGAACGCCAGAATGCATAAAAGTGACCTAAACGTCTCCTTTTCCTATTCTGAGTCGATTCTGCATGCTTTAAGTGTGTTTGGTGGCTCAGAACCATCAAGAAACGTTGAAATATAGTTCAAATTCAATAAAAATCGACAAAAATACAGTTTCTAGCTAAAATTTGATGGTTTCGTTGCACTTTCCGAGCCCGTAGGGTATCTGAGTGGCTTAAAAGTACAAGAAAACACATCAAAAGTGACGTTTCTGAAGAATTTTAACAGTTTTCTTGTATCTACGAACGCCAGAATGCATAAAATTGACCTAAACGTCTCCTTTTCCTATTCTGAGTCGATTCTGCATGCTTTAAGTGTGTTTGGTGGCTCAGAACCATCAAAAAACGTTGAAATATAGTTCAAATTCAATAAAAATCGACAAAAATACAGTTTCTAGCTAAAATTTGATGGTTTCGTTGCACTTTCCGAGCCCGTAGGGTATCTGAGTGGCTTAAAAGTACAAGAAAACACTTCAAAAGTGACGTTTCTGAAGAATTTTAACAGTTTTCTCGGAAAGTGCAACGAAACCATCAAATTTTAGCTAGAAACTGTATTTTTGTCGATTTTTATTGAATTTGAACTATATTTCAACGTTTTTTGATGGTTCTGAGCCACCAAACACACTTAAAGCATGCAGAATCGACTCAGAATAGGAAAAGGAGACGTTTAGGTCAATTTTATGCATTCTGGAATTCGTAGATACAAGAAAACTGTTCAAATTCTTCAGAAACGTCACTTTTGAAGTGTTTTCTTGTACTTTTAAGCCACTCAGATACCCTACGGGCTCGGAAAGTGCAACGAAACCATAAAATTTTAGCTAGAAACTGTATTTTTGTCGATTTTTATTGAATTTGAACTATATTTCAACGTTTTTTGATGGTTCTGAGCCACCAAACACACTTAAAGCATGCAGAATCGACTCAGAATAGGAAAAGGAGACGTTTAGGTCAATTTTATGCATTCTGGCGTTCGTAGATACAAGAAAACTGTTAAAATTCTTCAGAAACGTCACTTTTGAAGTGTTTTCTTGTACTTTTAAGCCAATCAGATACCCAACGGGCTCGGAAAGTGCAACGAAACCATCAAATTTTAGCTAGAAACTGTATTTTTGTCGATTTTTATTGAATTTGAACTATATTTCAACGTTTTTTGATGGTTCTGAGCCACCAAACACACTTAAATTCAATAAATATCGACAAAAATACAGTTTCTAGCTAAAATTTGATGGTTTCGTTGCACTTTCCGAGCCCGTAGGGTATCTGAGTGGCTTAAAAGTACAAGAAAACACTTCAAAAGTGACGTTTCTGAAGAATTTTAACAGTTTTCTTGTATCTACGAACGCCAGAATGCATAAAATTGACCTAAACGTCTCCTTTTCCTATTCTGAGTCGATTCTGCATGCTCTAAGTGTGTTTGGTGGCTCAGAACCATCAAAAAACGTTGAAATATAGTTCAAATTCAATAAATATCGACAAAAATACAGTTTCTAGCTAAAATTTGATGGTTTCGTTGCACTTTCCGAGCCCGTAGGGTATCTGAGTGGCTTAAAACTACAAGAAAACACTTCAAAAGTGACGTTTCTGAAGAATTTTAACAGTTTTCTTGTATCTACGAACGCCAGAATGCATAAAATTGACCTAAACGTCTCCTTTTCCTATTCTGAGTCGATTCTGCATGCTTTAAGTGTGTTTGGTGGCTCAGAACCATCAAAAAACGTTGAAATATAGTTCAAATTCAATAAAAATCGACAAAAATACAGTTTCTAGCTAAAATTTGATGGTTTCGTTGCACTTTCCGAGCCCGTAGGGTATCTGAGTGGCTTAAAAGTACAAGAAACCACTTCCAAAGTGACGTTTCTGAAGAATTTTAACAGTTTTCTTGTATCTACGAACGCCAGAATGCATAAAATTGACCTAAACGTCTCCTTTTCCTATTCTGGGTCGATT